>NC_143552.1:5264107-5566071 GCF_054136105.1 Typopeltis vanoorti | reverse complement strand
TTACCCAGGAAGAATCCTTAAAATACTTTTCAGGTCTTAGGTAACCCTTGCATAAAATTCTACCTTTATGTTTATTTATTTATATATTATATGAGGTGTGGCTATTAAATAATGAGACCAGTTGCAAAAATGTGGTTTATTATTACAATTGTACAACTTAATTGTTATCCCCTTCAACATACCCCATCCTCTATCTATACACCATTGCATACGAATTTTTCATTGTTGGAAGCAGTGCTGCAAGTCATCAGGTATTATCTGCTTCAGTAGTTCTGCTGTGTTCTCTTTTACCTCATCCACTGACTGAAAATGGGTGCCCTTCAATGCGGATTTCAACTTTGGAAAAAGGTAAAAGTTGAATGGAGCTAAGTCCGGCAAGTTGCTGAAGGTCGAGAAAGCTTTTAAGATGACAAATAACCAGGTCACCCTGTCACAGCAGGATCCGAACAAAATGTGAAAATTAATGAAATTGTCCACAACGATCGCCGATTGGCCAAGCTGAGAGAACAAGTGAGGGAGAAGAGACCCAATTTATGGAAGAACAGCGCTTAGATTCTCCATCAGGACAATGCTCCAGCCCACAGTGCACAGTCTGTAAAAGCAGCGTCTAGCTGATAAGAAGATCCCAGTGTTGGACCATTCACCTTGCTCGCTGGACTTAGCTTCGTGCGACTTTCAACTTTTTCCAAAGTTGAAATCCGCATTGAAGGGCACCCATTTTCAGTCAGTGGATGAGGTAAAAGAGAACACAGCAGCACTACTGAAGCAGATAATACCTGATGACTTGCAGCACTGCTTCCAACAATGGAAAATTTGTATGCAATGGTGTATAGATAGAGAAGGGGGAGTATGTTAAAGGGAATAATCTACACATTTAAAAGATGCTTTAGTTACAGCACATCAATTAATGTTGGACAGTAATCCTTGCAAATTACACAAAGAGATCCTCCATGGAGTCAAGAGACTCATCTTGGGTTTGTAAAAATAATCATAATTTAAAATTCTGAATATTTTTACGTATTGTTTATGTTAGTATGTTTATTAGTTTTGTTTTCATAACACGCATTGTCGGCACTTGCGATGTGCCCGTTATGGAAATTGTTTTGTCAAAAGTGATATGTAAAGCAGTTAAAAAGTTTGTGTACTTACCGGATTTGAATAGTTGTATTACTTTAAAAAATTTTATAGTAGTTTAAAATATTAAGTTTTGTGTTTTATGAAGACATTCTTTTGTCACTAACGGAAACAACCATGTCAGCCATTATACAGTACAGTAAACCCTTGCCGAACTATGGGGTTACGTCATTAATATCTTGCGCGCACAGCAAAATTGTGTTCCGCAAAGTTAACTTTCTATGGAAAAAAATGTGTTAGGTATAGTTCAAATTAAGAAAGTATGTATGTATAATTTAAACTAACCTAAATATTGTTGTAATTAAAAGGGAAAAATGAAACAAATGTTAATTGAAAGGATTTTTATTACTGCTTAATAAGTACATGATACAATTATTTTTTTAAAAAGCTAGTGATTTTTGCTTGGGACAATGACTGACGCAACTCTTTAAAAGTTTCGCAGTAAGGAGCGCAGAGTTTTTCAATGCCTTTCATAAAGTGTCCTCTTCTTTCTTCATTTAGGTCAATCTCCATTGCAAAATCAGACAGTTCCTGTGCCTTTTTTAACAATTCGTTTAACTTCCTGTAAGTTAAAGGTGCTTTATCTTCTTCTTCACTATCGCTGCTTTTGCTGTCAGCTGGTGTTACAAGATCATCCAATTCTTCATTCGTCATTTCTCGATTGTCATTCTCGATTAATTCTTTGACTTCTTCTTCCATATCTGAAAATCCTTCGCTGCCAATTGCGGAATTCTTCTTGAAACTTGAGCAACCTTTGCCGAAGTATCGCCTGAAGCTTTGACACTAGACCAAATCTTTTCTTCATTTTCCCGTATTGTTCTTATGCTTGATTCGTTTATAGCTGGTTCTCTTGCAAGCAATGAAACAAGTGTACCATTTTTCAACTTATCTAAAATTTCAATTTTCTGAGATAATGTCAAAACTTTGCGTTTTTTTGCTGCTTTATCATCTTCATTCTTCCTCTTAGATGTCATATTGAATTTTTGAAATTAAAAGAAATACAAATGCAAAAGGAGAAGAGGATAAACACTGATAAATACATGATTACAGCTCTGCTAACGTGAGTGAAATGATCGCAACTTGGCCTGGGGCGCTCAGCTAGCGGGCAGTGCCAAGCAGGGTTGCCGGCCGATGCTCTGCAGCATACCACATATGAATGAAATTCTTGTGTTGGACAAATTAAATGGAAACAATTAAGATAATGCATATGTGCAAAATCGTATTCTGCAAAGCCGTGCTCGGCAAGTGTTTACTGTATTTAGTTTCTTGTTTGCCATTTTCAAGAAGTGCGCATGCTCGCCGAGAAGTTTGATGTGTGATTCACAGCTGACGAGGAAAGCGTTTGGTATCTGAGTAACAGAAATAAACAAGATAGCATTCAGAAGGAATTTAGAACACAGGTCGGCAGATATTTAGATTAGGCGGAACTTAAGTTTTTATGTGACAGTCGGAGGAAAATTAATAGTATATTCCGAAAAAGGAATCGTGGAACTATTAAGTTTAAAGTGGAATAAGTATTGATAAATAAAAGGGAAATATTGCTATAGGCATTTTAAAAGGAATATTGGAGGAAACGCTAATTGAAAGATTTATAGTAGGTTCCGAAAAGGGAATCTTAGAACTGTAAATTCTTTTAAAATGGAAGAGTTAAGACTGTCAATAAACATTAGTGAATAAAAGAAGAAGTTACTATTACGTTCTAAAGGAGTGTTCAAGAAAACTCTGATTAGGAAGTTTCATCTGTATTAAGGATGCCAGATCTAGCTGTTATTTCTACTAAAAAGAAGACAGAATTAAGTCAAGAAGAATTAATGTGTGCTACATAAGTGATGAGAAAGGATCCTGTGAAAATGAAGAATAAAGTCATATAATCTTTGGAAAAGGGCCTTGACAGAGAGAGAAACTAGCTATGAACATTTTGTCATTGTGAAAAACAAAGTGTTTAGTCTAGTCTTAAGTGTAAGTTTATTTTTAAAAGGCCTTGGATCCAGTTAAATTTGTAGTTATGTAATATTTGTTTGAAGTGTATATATATTGTTTTTGTTATATTAAATGTGTTTATTTTGTATTTTGGTCTTGAGTCAGTGATTTATTTGGATTCTGAAAGAAATAGTAAAAAAGGAGGTCATTGCACCAATCGGAGTGAACCCTTATGCAAATAAATAAATATATAGGTACACTCGGAAATAAAATTAAAAATAATTGTTGAACAGAGATCATTTCTATATACAGGATTAAATTAATAAAAATCCTACATTTAAATAATGGTGCAGCGGTAGTATTAATATTATGATAATATCCTCTCTCTATATATATAAATAAAAGTAAATCTCTAACTATTAACAGGAGGTCCTTCTTAAGAAACACAGTCTATCATACCACTCCTTGAACTCATTGACTGTTCTTGCTCTCACCACTCTCTCAGGCAATGCATTCCTCAGTTCAACCACCCTCCATGCAAAGAAACCACTCCTCACCCTCTTGCTCACAGCTTCCTTTCATATCTTCTAGGGATGGCCCTTTGTCATTGTTCCTTCCTGCTGTTCCACAAGCAAAAGAGCTCCCCATTGTCCACCCTGTAACTGCCTCTCAATAGTTTAAAAGTCTCGATCATATCACCTCTCCTTCTATCCACCAAACTCTGCAGTCCACATTCCCTCAGCCGATCCTCATAACTAACATTGTACAGTCTTGAAACCGTCTTTGTTATCTGCCTTTGTACCCTTTCCACAGTTAATTTATCCCCTTCAAATCCTGGGGACTAAATTTGAGAACAGTAATCTAAGTGTGGTCTGATCAGGGTCTTATACAACGGAATGATAACTCTTTTATCTCTGCAGGTCAGCATCCTTCACAGCATTGCAGCAATCCTCTTGGTACCTTCATCACCTTTGCAGTATGTTCCCTGAATTTCAGTTTTTCTATCAATCATCACCCCCAGATCTCTTGTCTCCTCTACTTCCTCCAGTACAGCTCCTTCAATCGAGTATGCAGCCTCCCATCGATGGATCCCAAACTTCAAGACTTTACATTTTGCTGCATTAAACCATTACTCCCATTAATTGCCAATCTGTCTAGTTTATTCAAATCCTCTTGCAGGGATGCCGAATCTGCACTATTACTGATAACCCTTCCCAGCTTCACATCATCTGCAAACAGCTGAATATCCCCTTGCAATCCTTTGACATTATCATTGATATAAAGGTTGAACAATATCCCAGTACTGAGCCCTACACAACTCTCTGATACCTATCAGACAGCCAGTCCTGAATCCAGGTGACTAATCCTAAATTTAAACTCATGTGCTGCAACTTAAATATCAGCTTATCATGTGGCACCCTGTCAAATGGCTTTGCAAAATCCATAAAAATGGCATTATATGCCTTTCCCTCATCAACTGCTCTTGTCATTTTATTATAAAAGACAATCATATTACTAAAACAAGAGTGTCCCTTAACAAATCCATGTTGATTCTCACAGATAACATTACCCTCATCTGCCAAACATTGTATATAGTCCCTCACTAATTTCTTCAAGACAATTTGTTATACAATTAAGTTGTACAATTGTAATAATAAACCACATTTTTGCAACCAGTCTCATTATTTAATAGCCACACCTCGTATGATCTACTGTATGTTATTTATATTGTTTTTTTTTTTCCACTCGTGATTTCTCACGGAACTTCTAGTGACATCTCATAGAATTTCAGTTGAGAAACCCCTACTGTAGTGTCATCTTTCACTATAGCAAGCTCTGTAGAGACAATAGGAATGGTTTGTTTTAGTGGTTAAGTTTGCCTTAGTGAGAGTTAGTAATATATTTGGCATGTGTACAAATTAGTAGATTAAGTTGACTCTGAATTATGTTTTTTTTTTACTTTAGAGTTGATGAATGTGACAAAGCAGAAAGACTTGAGTGGATTTTATAGGCACCTTCTGAAACAGACTACTGGAGAAGAAAGAATACCAGAAGTAGGAGAACGAGAAAATTTATTTAAAGTTATTAAAAAAGAAACTGAATATACCAAACATGATGTGAGCGATCTCAGTAGTGATGATGAAAAAGGTGATTTGAAAAAAAGGGAGACGACAGTCACTGATTCTTTTTATGGCCATTTCAGAAGGAAGTCAGAAAACTCACCAGAGTCACATAAAGTGTCTTCTAGGGATAGTCATGAAAAGGAAATGGGCAAAAGTCATGATGAAATGGACTTAAGGACTACATCCTCACACAACATTCAAGAAGATGGAAACATCAACATTTCCTCCGGTACTGATACCTTGGCTGGCAAAACCGCTCATACTACACATTTAAAAGATACTTTAGTTACAGCACATCAATCAATGTTGGACAGTAATCCTTGCAAATTACACACAGAGGTCACTCACAGTAATTCTAGTAGTTCTAAAAATAGAAAATCTTATAACCTTTCAAACTCTCTGTCAAAAAGAGAACCGGATAAAATAGTTTGTTCGCCAAATATGCATATTATTTCTTCTAAAAGATCTGGAAGTTTCTCTGATTCCCAAAATAAATGTACTGATTCAGAACACAAAATGCCATCTGAGACCAACAAAAAAGAAAAAAAAGAAGACTCCCTTGAAAATGCACAAAATGTTGAAAATTCCAGATTTGCAAAAAGAAATGTAGGTGATGCATTTAATGAAGCTCAAGCACGATACTTGTCAAGAAAGCAGGCTCGAGTAATGTTTAATACTGGGGCAGTGTAGTATTATAAATGAATTTTGTCGTAATGTTTGTTTGAAATTAGTAATATCATGATACAAAATAAATTAATATAATACTAAGTATTTAATGTTTTTTCTGATTCAGGCTCTGAGCACACTGATAACATTTTCATGAGATAAAATACAAATCAGTATAAAAAAAACTGCAATCGCATGCTGATTTATGAATGTGTACAAAGTTGTACACATTCATAATTCATAAAAAGTAATTGGCATAATATTAAGGTAGGGTCTTGAATTACCACTATTGACTTGGGTTTGTTGATAAATTTACTATATTCTTCATCTGCAGTCACATAGTGATAAAATGTTCTTTTGGGATGCTGTGTGGAATTTATTTATTTTCATTTTTTATGTATATAGTGTAGTGTAACTATCTTAGCCGAGTAATAATGTTATTTAGCACTCTTTGCATCAGGTTTCAGCACATTATCCAAATGATGTATATGTATGTTAAGACGATGTTTTTTTTTTAATCCTGGAGTAAGAAAATAGAAGTTTTGTGAATTTTCTTCACAACCTAACTATTTATATTTATAAGTTGACTTCACATCAAGTTATCCTTTATTAATAATACTCAGCACACTCCTACATTATTATTTCTTTTGATCATTTGATCAAAAGAAATAATATAAAATAATATAGCATTCTTTTCATACTATAAAATGAAAAGCATGCTGGGAGGGAAGAGGGATTGTGGGGAAAGAGTTATCAGTTTAGTCATTGCTAAAGCTGTCACTACAGAGACTGCTAGAATTTAAACTAAATCTAGAAAAATAAATTTGTGCAACACAATGCAGCCACAAATTTTAATTCCTCCTTCTTCCCTGTAGTCTGACAACCAGGGGTGGAATGTGTGCAATGCACACAGGTGGGTGCCAGGATAGTAAAGGTGCCAAAGAGAAGGAAATACTTAAAAAAAAAAACGTTTTTTTAAAGTGATTTTTTATTGGAGGGGGGGGGGGCGCCAACTAAAGTTTTGCACACAGGCACCAGACACTACTGGCATGTCCCTGCTTATAACCTTAAAATTTTTGTAAGGTTCAGGGAGGGAAGTGGAGTTTTAAAATTGTGGCTTCACCATTACTCCAAACCACTCCAGTGTTATGTCCTTGAGGTGTTACATTCAAGAATTAGATAGGGATTACAATATAATGTTGGATATACAGTGATCCCTCAATGACACAGTGGGAGAGCACTTTCTATTCATATAATTGAAGGAGTCACTTAAGCTGGTCCTTAACCTTGTCCATGTTGTTGTATGGTTGAAGTCCAAAAGATGGGCAAGGTTGGCTAGGAGATCTATTGTGGAACGAGAATGGTGGAATCCATATCGATGATTGCAAAGTAATTGGTGGATTACTAGGTAGTGAAGCATTCAGCTGATAATGACCATTTTTAATTCTTTTTGTGAGTATTTGAGATCAGAGTAGTAGGATGGCTGACATCTCCCTTTTTGAAAACAGACTGTATGGTAGATATCATGTGAGAATAACAGCTTGAAGAAACCATGCAGGATGGGTGCGAGTTCTGGAATGCAAGCATTTAGTACAACTGGAGGAATATCATCATGGCCAGGAAACTTAGTGGTATCAAGACTCTTTTTAGTATTATATATATATATAGCCTTCTGGGAAAATTTAAGAGGAGAGATTTGTTACTTTTTTTGCAGCTGTTATGCAGTAATGTATAATGTGAGCAGCTGGAGCCATTGAGCACATGCTGAATTTTTGGCTTAGGCTGCTTTGGCCCAATTGTTGGAGAACCATGGTTTGAGTAAGGATTGAGAGTTTCGAGCAGAGTGGAGAATAAAAGCACTCATTCCAGAAAGATTAATTTGTTGTTATAGCAGGTGCTAGGATCTGAACAGTGGAAGCATAATCAACATATCTCATCCCATTGGCACCATTGTATGCCACGGAATGTGAGAGTGAAAAGGAGTGGAAGAAGGATAATAGAAAAGGAAGTATTGTCAAGGTTATCATCAAACTTGCCAAAAGAAGAGCTAACATGCAGTACCCTTTGGTTAAGAAAAGGTCCAAGGTGTTGAGAGAATGATAGCATTATTAGAATTCTGGTGGGTTGGTAAACAATTTGTATTAAGTCATTATTGACAGCAGACAGCTCAGCTTTCTATCCAGCATGGTCTGTAAAGTTAGTGAAGGAAAGCCAGTTGTGAATTGTGAATGTTGAAATTACTAATGATGATTATCTCGCTATTCTGGTGATTGGACTGAATGTTATTGAATTTAAGAGATAAATAGTCAAATAAGTGGATGAAATCATCAGAATCAGGAGAATGGGGGGTACCGATCGATTTTCATTGCTCTCTTTATCGTGCACTTATACATTCAAAGCTGGATTATGGGCCTCAAGTCTTTGATTATGCAAGGCAGAATAACCTGTGATGGTTGGATTCCAGCTATCATCAAGGTATACGGATGACTACTGGTGCTTTTTGGTACATTACCCACTTAGTCTTAAGCAAATGAATCCACTCCATCACTAAATGGAAACAATTGTCTCTTAATTGTGCCCTAAAGATAAGTCTCTTCCAGATCATCCTACATGGACAAGTCTCTTTTTTCTGCATTAGGAAGCTCAATATCACGCACGTCAGACTGCCATATGTCCTGTTGGTATGCATGTTGAAGAGACTGTGCAAGGTGTTGGCATGAATGTAAACAACATTGCCTACACTAAACATAACAGCATCCCTTCATGGAAGTTTGCACTCTGTATTATGACCTCTCACTTTGTCAGCTACAGAAGTTTCATACTCCATCTGTCTAGCTGCAATTGTTTAATGCACACAGAGCAGCTGTTTTGTGGCCATCTATACTGATGGCTGGAACTGATACCTGAGTTGGCTGTGCTGCTATGTTTCCTGACATTACTATCTCCAACCAGATCCCACCTGTTTGCAGTAATTATAAATAATTATATAGCAGATGCATGCCATTCACCTTGCACTTGTGCATATAAAAAAAACCTCTACCAAAAGTGTGTAATTTATACAGACTCACTAAGCTATTTACAGGCTATCTCCACATCCAGTGCTGTATGAGGCATTACACCTGTTGCACTAAACAAAAACCCTTTCATGGTGGATTCCCAGCCACATTTGGAATTAAGGGAAATGAGACTGCAGCTGCTACATCAGCTCATACTTTCTCCATGTACTGTTTGACAGTAGCATACAGACTACAGACAGTTTATAAGATCAAAGCTAATTGCTCAATGGTAGTCATCATGGCAAGAAGCATTGACGAGCAAATTATATAACATTAAGCATTGGCATTCTGGTCAATATAGAAAGAGAAGAAAGGAAGTTGTTCTTGCTTGGCTCTGCATAGGTCACAGATCTTACACATTCTTATTCACTGAAGGCTGATGACCCACCTCTGTGTGAAAAATGCAGTATTATTTGTCATTTTCTGGTGGAATGCCAGTACTTTACATGAGAGAGGAATGAAATTTTTAGGTATCTAGCCAAGCCATGTACACACAGGCATATGTTATCAGACAGATTGCGTGATGTTTTGAACCTTCTACAAAGAATTAATTTGTACAAACACATTTGACTAATTTGGTTTAGATACTTCATTGCTTAACTTAATTTTTGTACATACATACATATTATTTACTAATTTCTCATTGACTATTGATGTACTGCTGTAACCTTTGCTGTAATTTTATTTATATGTAGATACCGCATTGCTTGGCTTGGTTTACTATGATACTGTTTACTAGTTTGTCTTTGACTATTTGTGTACTGTGGTAACCTTTGCAGTAATTTTATTGACATATAGATACTGCATTATTAAACTTAATTTTTGTGCATGCATATTGTTTACTAATTTCTCTCTGACTATTTACATATTGCTATAACCGTTGCTGTAATTTTATTTATATGTGCACTATCTAACAGTAATTGTCCAGACACCCCTGTTATTTGAATCTGTTATGGAACATTCCAGGTTTGTTAATAACAAAAACTGGTATACAGATAGTAGGAAGCAGTATTTCATCGTAGCAGTTGAATACAGGTGGCATGATGTGAACTCATTGACTTCGAGAGAGGTGCCATCGTGGGCTGATGGCACCTCTCTCACAGGGACAGGAGGGTACTAAAACAGGTGGCATGCAAAAATGCATGTGATGTTTGGCCTGTGCACAGCTGTGAACCATGTTCACAGCTGTACGCAGGCCGAACATCACAAAAATGAATAAAGCAGCTTTTGACCTGGTATAAAGATCATGTGAACTGGACAATTAACCAGTGGAAAAGGATACTCTGAAGCAATGAATCAAGGTTCACTTGTTCTCAGTCTGATGGCAGGGTGTGGAAGCAGCCTGGTGAATGCTTGTTACCACAGTGTGTGTTGTATCCACAGTAAAGTTTGAAGTGGGACCACTGGTTGTTGTCCATTATTCTGGATAATCAAGTGCTGCCTACACTGGAGTTTTTATGGAATGGACCTGTGTTACTATCAAGACGACAGTGCCCCATGCCACAAAGCTGCAGCTGTTATGGAATTGTATGAAGAAATGGATGTTAAACGACTGCCCTGGCCTGCACTGAGTCCTCACCTCAACCCATCGAGCACCTGTGGGACAAACTGGAGTGGCGATTGAGGTCCAGAGCAGCATGTCCTCAATCTGTCACTGAACTCAGTGCTACTTTGATGGAAGAATGGAGACAAGTTCTACCTGATGTCTGCTGCACATTGGTGGAAAGACTCCATCAAAGAGTGCAGAAGGTGATTAAACTTAAGGTGGACATACTCAATATTAGGGTTCTCCTGCTGGTATCAGCAGGAGAATCCTAGCAATTTACAGTTGCTAGAGTTCCTAAATTGCTAAAGTGTATAGACAATCAAGGACAATGTCCTGTTTGTTAATAAAATAACATCAAGAATAGCTGAACTAAGTCTCTTCATAAATAAAAGATCCAACTGAAAATTATACAAATATATGTCCCAACTACGGACCATCTAGATGAAGAGATAGAAAATTTCTATGAAACATTAGAATCCACATTAAATAATTCTAAAGAATTCTACATAATTATAATGGGTGACTTTAATGCCAAGATTGGAAGCAGAGATGATCATCTGAACTCCATTGGTAAATTTGGATTTGGACAGAGGAATGAAAGAGGAGAAAGATGTTACTTCAATATCTTTCTCTAAATCCAGAGTAATTTAATAAATAGGTGGCACACCCTTTGGCAACTCCTATAGGTAGAGATGACCTTGCTAATGCTTCTGCCTGGTATCTCCACTTGGGCCTGGCTCCCACTGAAGAGACCTCAAGAAAAGTCGAAACTAGTCTGGGTAGTGGCCCTCCCCTTAATGCATAACATTATACATATCTGCAAGTAGATGTGTTTTGCATTATAGGAGATACTGAAATAGGAGTGTTGTGAGCTTGCTCCATCTTTGCAACGAGTTGCCTGGTGTTGTACCACCTTACCCCAGTCCTGAAGATACTTTCAGGTGCAAACTTTGTTTGCTCACACTTGGATAAAGGATTAAACTAAATTTATTATAGTCTAACCAAGTGAAAAATAAACTTTCAACATCTCCAATATTCTTGCAGAGCCCAATCTTCATCCCTCTGAAAGTGTATTCTTTTACACAGATCACATGGCTTTGTGAATTCTCTAAAAACATACTGAAAGGTAATGTGAAGTCGAATAAAAAATAACTTATCAAAAAATATTTTATGAAAGTTAGGAAGCACACAAACCTTCTGATTCAAAAACATTAAGTTGATTTCACAACTCAGAAATTCTAACAGCTAAAGACTAGAAAGAGATGCAAAAATTGCATGAGGAAATCACTCAAGTTTTTTAGAGAATAAATCAATCCCCCCCCCCACACACCGATGTTAAAGTGATATCCTACCAATCTGCTCTAGCAATATCCAAGTATGAAATTGTAATTTAAATGTGAAAGTTCTGTGAAGCACATAATCAAGCTATAATCTCTGCCACCAGTATTGCCTTCAATATTTCACCGTCTTCATTTTAGCCAGAAGCCTAATCTGAGTTTTTCATTAACAGAATAGTTGTCATAAATGCCCCTTTCTACACATAAGCAGAGACAGAAATCCTCTAGCAAATATTGTCATCCAGTAAAGTTCAATGAGAAAAGAAAAATATTCTCAGTGGACTGCTAGCTGGATTTATAAAATATTACCATTTCCATAAGTTGTTTTGTAATCGTTTCATTTTTGACAAAATAGTACTTTTTTTTACTCAGAAATGTCTTTTATTTTCAGTAAATCAGGAGATAAATTCAAAATTACAAGCACATTATCTGTTTGAATAACAATTCTTAATTTTTGCATCCTTTGTGCTAGGCTGCCCAAAGATCGACTTATAGTTCAAGTCTAGTCGCTAACCGGAGGAACTTTTTCTAAGCCTTTCTTCCACTGATTCCCGAGTTAGTCAATCAGTGACATTGGTTAGCAGGTTTTTCATCCCGTAAACTCAAGGAAATTGACCATAGAACCCACATTATTTCAGACAGTACCCGACCCTAACAGAATTTATTAGGGTCGGGTACCAAGAGATGGTAGCTTGCCAGTCTCTTCATCTCTGTTCCCCTATAATTAGTGATAGTCATGGGCCAGCTATCTCTGATCGGCTACGGGTGGAAATTGAAGTGCTCACTTAGTCTCCAAAAGCTAGATAGGGTTAAAAGGCCTTACCTACTTCCTATAAGGGGAATAAAAGGTGTTTGTTTTTTATTATTAATAATCTCTAACACTAACAAAAACATGGCTCCTTTATTTTCTTTGGAAAATTGCTCATTTTAGTCACATCACGTTGAAAACTATGCATGAATATCGGCAGTTGATTAGCAAACTTACATCGTCTAGATGCGAGTTAGCTAATCTAAAACTTTCGACGTCTGGTTCTGTAGGTTGAAGAAAAAAAATTAAAAGCTTGTGCAAAATTATGTATGCTCCAGCATATGACATTAACATTCCCCTCAGGTTTTTCCATTTTTTCTACTGATGCGTGATCGTTCAGCTAGAAAATCATTAACTTGCAAACTCTCCCTGTTCTCTTCAATCAGTGGGGCCAACAATCCTTACCATTTCGTGGAACATCTGATAATTCATATGACCCTAACAGTGGAATTTTTTTACAGCTTGTTGAACTGATTGCCAGATTTCACAGTGCTATGTCTGAACATTTAATGAGAGTAGCTTGTGGTTCGGCCCAACATTATCTTGGGGAAAATATTCAAAATGAATTGATTACTCTCCAAGTAATCAATTCATGTGCACCCTACAAATTAAATAGATTAATGTCGCTACAGTACAAAATGATAAAACTGATCTTTTGGGAACAAAGAGAAAATAACGACCTTATATACATTGCAATGTCAGAACACAAAATACTGACAGCAAAACATTTATGTCACTATGTAGCATTCCTAAAACATTATTTAGATGCTAACTACAGGACAGTCAGAAATACATACCGTATAACAAGACCTCAGACAACTAATTATATTACATATAAATACAATAACCACCACGGAAAGGCCACACGAAACTTCTACATCCCAGACATGATAAACAAAATTACCTTTTGAACACAGAAACCTTACAAACTACAATAGCCTGAAAACAGCTCTAAGAACATAGTATGAACAAGAAACACGCACCCAAAATACCATACAAACTTAATGAAACATAATATATTCATATTCAGGCTTCCAGTTCAGCAACGCATCAAGACATTCCAAGTTATCGTGTGTGTGTGTGTGCGCGCGCGCGCGCGAATTTCTCAATCACAGATTTCGTAGCTTCCCAACACAGCAAAAAAAAACCAATAAATAATAACCAACTGTTGTCATCCTCAGATAAGCTTACATATAAGCTTCGAGGATGAAAGCAGAGAAATTAGTTCTCATCCAAGATGCATCATATGTAACCAAGTGCATGTAATGTACATATCATATGTAAACCAATGTATGTAATGTATGTATTACATGTAAACAAATGTATGTAATAACTGTAACAAAAGTATGCAATATAGAGTGATTATATCCATTGATATTGTATATATAGAGTGCAAAATTGCAAAGAAAAAATCTGTAATAATCGTCATTATGTATACTTATAATAATATACGTTGTAAACAGTTATTGTTATTATTATTATTTTTTAAAAAAACTTTATGTACGAGAAAGTATTTGTAATGCATAATTGTATCTCAGATAATTATTATTATTATCTCAGAGAATATATTAATTATCTCAGATAATTAATTATTGTATCTCAGATAAATTACATACATATAATGTATGTAATTTATCTGAGAAATAATAAAATGTTAAAAAAAATTATTATTATTATTGTTATTTCAATTGACCAAACCTAATGAACTGGTTAGCCATGACTAATACAAAGTATGAGTGTTTCCTGCTGCAGTTTGTAGTCATCGTTCCATTTGCCATTGGCTTTTGTAACTAGGGTAGTAAAATCATAGCCTGGTAGTTTCTCTATTACTTTCGTAACAGAGAAACTGATTGATTATATTTGTAACAATAACATTTATTTTATCAATCTCCCGGCTATTTTTTATTTTCTCTTAGAAACAAAAAATAGTAGACATGTTCCTCTGCCTGAGAATGGCTAACTCATCCTTTCATGAAAACGTCTAGAAAATTCATCGATTCTACAATGGGGTTTGAAAGCAGGTGGTGGTTATAATCAAGTAACGCATGGAAATCCCGTAACTGAGTGGCTTCTTTATGCGTCACTTGCTAGGAATGCAATTATTGTATCTCTATGCGGCTTCTGCCAGTAATACCGTAAACCCTCCACCTGTTCTATATTGCTCTTCGCATTAGCTGCATCATATCAGCACTGACAGTAGAAATAGCTCATTGCTCTCTACTTTGAAGACACAATTTGAAGTAAAAAAAAAAAAAAATCACAAAAATTGTGTTAAATCTTGCTTTGTGTTGTACAAGAATAAATGGTTAACATGTACAGTTTAAAAGTGCTTAGTTATGTTCTACAAACACACAAAGTAAATTTTCATTTTTCTGATATTCTGTGCCTTGTGAAAAAATATTACTTGCTGGCGATGTAGTTAATATTCGCAAAATTTACAATATATTGTTCAAGTTTTTTCCTTTTAATTTGAAAAAACTTCATGCTATATTTTAAATTATAGAAATTTCAAAAGATCTTAGTTTATATTCTTAGTGTTTTGTGGATTTTTTTTTAGTTTTACAAATATCTAATAGTTTATAACATAAAAAGTACACACTTAATCCAGTCATACTACACAATCGGTTTCAAACCACCGTCGTAAGGCGAATTTCGACATCGTAAAGTGAATCACTACTCCTCTCCCTCTCCACACTTATAGATGTAAGTAACAGCATTTTAAGCTGTCATATATGTGCGTAATTGATGTAAATCAAGCATCTATTTGTGTCAGTTAGTAAACGAAAAATTCAGAATAATTTTCGTAAATGAAAAACTTAGAAACGTTGAATGGTAGATCTTTTTTTTTTTTTAATTTATTTTCTCTGCATATTTCTCTATAACAAGCATGTTGATCTAAAACTGTTTCTCAAAGTGGCGTAAATTACAGGGCTATGGGAAAAGTCTTTAAGAGATACGGGAGACTTGATTACCTTTTTTTTTTTTTACTTTTATATTTTTTTGTCGTTGTATTGTTACAGATAAGTGCAAGTCTGTTCTATAATTAATTTTTCAATAACTAAAATATCTGAAGGAATATTCATATGATTATTATAATCTTGTATGGAACGAAATTGCCTGTGTAGCTCAGCGGATGTGGCGTTTGCACACTGCTGCGCTTGGCCGCACGAAGGAAGACTTGGTTTCGAGTCTAGTCGGCGACTAGAGGAAATTTTTCTAAGCCTTTTTTCGACCGGTTCCCGAGTTAGTCGATCTCTGGCACGGGCAAGCAGGTTTTTCCTCCCGGAAACTCGGGTTTTTCGTCCTGTAAACTCAAGAAAATCGACCGTAGAACCCACATTATTTCAGACATTAAATATATTGTGTTAGGGTTAGGGACCACGAGATGGCGGCACATTTGAGCCGTCTCTCTTCACTGCGTACCGCTTAATTAGTGATAGCCTTGGGCCATCTGGCTCTGATTGGGTACCAGTGGAGATTGAACTGCCCACTCAGTCTCCAAAAGTTAGATAGGGCTAAATGGCCTCGCCTACTCCCGTATACGGGAATAAAAAAAAAGGCGTTAGCTGATTTTTTTTGTATGGAACGATGACTACAGACTATGGACGTCAAAAGCAAGCAGAGATTGGAATACACGATCTACTGCACGTGTGAAAATGAATTCACACATTTTTCTAGATTATTTCAGCAAAAATAGGATTTTTGATATGTTCAAGAATATGATCGGACTGAATAGCACTAATTCTGGCTACTCAAAGGCTAATAACTTTAAAATTGCAGATGGACAGTAGTGTACCACCTATATTTAGTCATAAATTTGAAATATAAATAATTTAAATGTTAAACAAGCATTTTACTCTGTCATATTTGAATACTTACACGATAACTGATGTGGCATGATGGATATCAGTCCCAAGGACTCCAATCCCTTTGTCTCTATGAAATAGTCTTGCATTAAAGATTAGCGAGCACTTGGCTCACCCTATTTAGGGCTGTATGGAGGCACCTGAACCGATAAGCAGAGCTGTTTTCGGGCGCTTATGTTTCCACCTGTCGTGTTCGTCATAGAAGACTCGAATGAGTTGATTTGGATGAACAGCTGCTTTGGCAAAATAAGCAGCAGCACTGTTATGGAGGAATGTGGGAATATCTGGAATATCGGCATCACGGTGTAAGAGAGCATTTCTGACAAACCACGGAGCGTTAAAAATCATACGGAGGCACTTGTTTTGAATAACTTGTAGCTTGTTGATGTTGGTGGGGGAAGTGTGACCCCAGGCTGGAGATCCGTAAGTTAACGATGGTCTGATAATTGTTTTATAGATCCGTAGTTTGTTTTCAGTGCTAACTTGACTTCTTCTATTGAGGAGAGAATAGAGTTGTGCAATTGCAGAGTTTGCTTTTTTGCATGCATAAACTATGTGGGAGTTAAAGTTTAAGTGGTTATCAAGCTGAATGCCTAGATATTTGTTACTAGATCTCCATGGGATGGCTGTGTTAAAAAGTTTAACTTCTCCAGAGTGAGATGCTTGTCTTCTTGTGAAGAGAATGGCAGTGCTTTTATCGGCATTTACAGATATTCTCCATTTTCTGAACCAGTCCTCCAAGTTTCTTGCTGCAGTTTGTAATCGCTGAGTAGCTATATTAGGCCTGAGAGATCTGCTAAGAATTGCCATATCATCCGCATAACTAGCTATAGTGGTTAGTGATGTGCTAGGAACATCAGAAACAAAGATGTTAAAAAGCAGCGGTGAGAGCAGCGAGCCTTGAGGGACACCAGCAGTGATTTTTTTCAGTGAGGATCGAATTCCGCGCAACTTGACCTGGATTTTACGGTCCTGTAGAAAGGAGTTAATAATTTTAGTAAGGTAAAGAGGGATGTTGGCTGTAATTAATTTATAGATGAGACCTTTGTGCCACACCTTATCAAATGCTTTTGCAACATCTAAAAAGATAACTCCTGTGTGCTGTTTCCAGTTAAAGCCTGTAGTGATGAATTCAGTCAGTCTGTGAATTTGCTGTGTAGTGCTATGTCCAGTACGGAAACCGAATTGTTCTTTCGGAATTATGTTATTTTTATTCACCTCCTCATTAAGTCGGTTGAGAATGACTCTTTCTGCGATTTTTCCTAAGCATGATAAAAGACTGATAGGTCTATAGCTCTGTGGCATTTGTGGTGCCTTACCAGGTTTAAGGATAAGGAATATATCAGCTTGTTTCCATCTTGAGGGGAAATAATTTAATCTCAGAATTGCATTAATAATGGCTACTAAATGCATGACAGCTTTGTGTGGGAGGGCTTTAATTGTTTTGTTGGTAATTTCATCTGGACCAGGTGCTTTTTTGTTTTTAAGCTTCCTAATGATTGAATAGACCTCTTTAGGTGAGGTGGGACAGATATTTTCACAGCTACAAGGTTTCCGAAGCACAGAGCGTACACGACGGTGTATCCTCTCTATGAAGGTCAGATCAGCATGCGTATAATTAGGACGGCACTGAAGCTGGAGGGCATCAACGAAAGCTTCCGCTTTTTCATTATCTCTGTAAACAAGACCTCTTTCTCCGTGAATGGGCTGGATGTTAGAGCGATCTGTACGGAGAGCTTTAGTCAACTTCCACAGAGAATTATCTTCAGCTTTGAGAGAACAGAGTTTTCTTTCCCATTGCTGGTTTTTGTGATCTTTTAATGCGTAACGAACTTGGTTGGATGCTCTATTTAGTTCTCGACGGTCTTGCGGAGATAGTGTGTTGTGATAGCGGCGTCTGAGTCTATTTTTGTTCCTGATCAGAACAAGGATTTCTTCAGGAAGTGAGTTGACTTGAGCTGGGGTGGAAATAGAACAAGCTGCGGATAAGCCAGCGTGTATTTTACATTCAAGATTGTTGACTGCCACGTCAATTTCTTCACAGGTGGAGATAGTAGGTACTGAGTCTATGATAGAGTTCATTTTAGCCTTGAATTTTGCAAAATTAGTGTGGGATTGGTTGGGAATGAGCTCAGGCTCCCCCCCTAAACTTAAGAGTACTGGATTGTGATCTGAGCTGAGCTCGTCAACCACTTGAAGTTGAAATTGATGACAAATATTGTTAAAAATAGCAATATCCAAAACATCAGGTCTGCCGATCGCTCCATAATGAGTTGGCTCGATTGGGCCTGCAATAACAATATTTCTCTTTAAGGCAAAATTGTAGAGGATCATTCCGTTGTTGTTAAAACTCTTGCTGTTCCATAAAGGATGCTTAGAATTGAGATCTCCTGCTACAATTATTGCTTCATTTGTATCTAGTAGCTGAGAGAGATCAGAGGGGAGTAAAGGTTTGCCAGGGGGGTTGTATACAGAATAAATCTTTAAGCTGCCTGCATTGTTGGTATGAATTTCTATGCCTGTCTCCTCGAGGTTAGATGTATTAGTCTTCTTAATCTCATTATAGCGGATGCTTCTTCTGACAAAGATGGCAGTGCCTCCACCTCTGGCATTGAGTCTGTCATTTCTAAGTAATGAGTAGTTTCTGAGTTTGGGATTATCGCAGGGACGTAGGTGAGTCTCATTAATGAGGAGAATATCAATTTGTAAGTGATCTATAAGTTCCTGTAATTCCAAAATTTTGTTGTTGAAACCGTTTGCATTCCAGAATATTATCTGTATAGAATTTGATGTTGAATCTGGATTAGTCATTAATCATGGAGAAGATGACTTGAGTATTCCTAAGGAATTTGTTGGTATCGGCCTGGCTTGGATTTGTTTTGCTGAAGGCCATTAGCATCTCCCCTAGTGAGGCAGCGAGAATTGCTGAGGAATTTTGACTGCTAGCTGCAGGGAGTACCTCAGTGTTACGTGAGGAAACCACAGAAGCATAAGATTTATCTGGTGTAACTTTTCGTGCTTTGATTTCAGGCACAGATCTCACATTATTTTTCTGCATGGGCTGAATTAACTCCTGTCTAGGTTTTTGAAGGTTGGATGGGTGGAGAGAACAGCCCTTGTAATTAGCAGGATGTGGGCCACTGCAGTTCGCACATTTAGCAGGTGTGGACTTTGGCTTGACGCAAGTGTGCGAGGGATGGTTGCCACCGCATTTCACACACTTGTAGTCTGCTTTGCATAACATTTGCGCATGCCCAAATTTTTGGCAGCGATGGCATTGACCAGCCGATGCCTTTCTTCTTAGTGGCTCGGTCTTGATGACCAAGTTGCAGACTATTTTAAGATCATAAATTTCTCTCTGATCTTTACTGATCTCTACTAAGACCAGAGGCATGGGACGCTTGTCTGCTCGATACATTCGAGAAATCTTGATCGGCTCCAAGCCTTGTAATCTAAGGTCAGTAGCTATTTCTTCTGATGTTATGTTTTCTACCAATCCTCTGATCACTACCTTGAGGTTCTTTTCACTTTTGAGTTGGTAAGTATGGTATGGAAATTTATGATCGTCCATAAGTCTGGTTAGCTGGCGGTAGTCCGTTGTTCCTTCAGGCTGTATGCGGACTCCGTCATCTGTGTTTTTGGCTGATGAGAACTTGATGTTATTTTTCTTCATCGTCTCTGCAAGCAACGACCATTTTTCCTTAGATCGCAAGACTACTGGTGGGATCCTCTCTTTGGGCTGTATCGGTATATTTGTCTCTGTTCTTGCACTAGATTGTGCTGATGTGTCCATTTGAGGTGCAAATTCAGGTTCTGCAGCAAGAGACTCTTTCTTTCTCTTCTTTCTGCTGACTTCCTGATAATCATTGGAATCTATGTCAGTTGTTGTGACATTGTCATGTGTACTGTGAGGAGAAATTTCGGAGGTTTGAGGGTCTTCTGTCTCGACCTCCATAATCTGATGAATTTCAACTCTTCCTGGCCATTTCGTGTGCAAAATGTTACCAATTTGCCGAAAAATAGCTAGAAGTTCTTTGAAAGAGAGATCCTCATATGGTGAATCCATAATTAAATCTAGACTTGAAGTGGGGGAAGGATCTGCCTTGTCCCTTCAACCACCAAGTGCTACACAGGGCAGGGAACAGGAGAGGGCCTGAAAAATGTTTTTGAAGATGAAATAAAAGTCTTACCTGCTCTGATGATCGAGCACTCTGTTGACGCTGGATAATGCACTGACGAAAATTAAGCGACTGTTTATAACAGCAAGCTATTAACTACTATTACAATGAATAAACATAAAAAATCGCTAAAACATATCAATTAAATTCACAATTCATCATCAATAATACCCGATACGAAACACTAACACACTCGACTGATAATTCTAAAATCACAATTCTCAACATCGACTACTCGAGACGCCATCTTGAATCCCTTGAATACTTACAGAAACCTGAGAGTTAAATTTATACACAATTATTCTTCCTTCACATTGGGTGTCAGAAACTTTGCAAACAGGGACTACTTAAAATTAGTGTTAGAGAGTGGATGATGCAAGCGAATAAATGAATAAAATTAAAGAACTATTCTTTTAACAAATTTTCACTTCCACTAAACAAAATTAACAATAATAATCTTCTTGTTACTTCGCTATCCACTTATTCTGGCCAAACAAAGCAATTACGGTGGGGGGGAAATTCATTCAAGCTCTCGCAACACGTGCTAAAGTTATAATGAACGTTTTCATCACAATGACAAAAAAAAAAAAAAAATGCGAATGGTAAGGATGCAATTACAAAGAGTGTTACTTAAAGCATACAAAATCTGCTGTGGAAAATAAAAGACATTCCACAAAGACTGCAGTATATTCATTATCGGAATGCTGGGGTATGTTCGACATGCAGGGTCAGTTAGAAAAAGAAATCAGAAACATTATGAAAACTGATTACTTTTTTTTAATATCTCCCGCCCACGAAACGTTTGAGACTAAGAATACATCAGTCCCGTGGGTGGCTAAGGATTCTTCTTCTTATTATTATTATTTGTATTTTTAAATTTCACAAACCAAGAGGAACTAGCCGACTAATTCAACCATGCTTTCACAAACAACATCACACAACTCAAAAAAAGACAATCTACCAACGATCAACAAAAAACTACTGACACAAAGTCAACAACAAACTGTATTTCCCACCCGTAACAAAACAGGAACTGAAAGAAGCACTGTTACAACTAAAACCAAAGACCACTCTAGGAATAGACAAAATAAGACTCACAGACCTTATAACACACTTTGAACAAATAAATCCAATACTTTTGAAACTCGTGAACATAATATTTGACACAGGCATTATTCCACAACTAAAAACTGCAATAATTACTCCAATTTATGACATGGTAAAAGAAACGATACTCAGAACTACAGAACAATAGATACCCTACCAGTCATTTCAAAAATTCTAAAAAAAAAATAACACACACCAGACTACAGAAATATTTACAGAAGTACAACATCATCTCACAAAACCAATACGGCTTTCAGAAAACAAAAATCACCATCAATTTATTAGAAGATATCGCCGACGCAATAAACAAAGCTCTCGCCAAAAACAAGTACGCCGTCCTTATACCGCTTGACTTAACCAAAATATTTTATACACTTCAACATGACATACTATTCACCAAACCATACTCAATAGGTATAAGAGGAACACTGCATACATGGTTCAGGAACTACCTCTCAAACAGAACACAAGTAACAAAAATAGGCATATGTCACAGCCGGGGTGTACAAATAAAACACGGTGTTCCTCAAGGCGCCAAATTATCACCCACACTATTCAACATATACATTAACGATGTTCATAACATGTCCATAAGAAGTCAAATATTTCAGTACGCAGATGACACCGCCCTACTAGCAATCCACACAGACATCAGCACGGCTCTCTCTCCAAAGCACAACAGGACCTCAATGAAATCACAACATACTTCCACCAAAACGCAATTGTAATCAACGGTACCAAAACACAGATATTGATAATGCACAACCGAAGAATCATGGGCCCGCACCGCTATCGATACACTGTCACACATACCGCTGCATTAACAACAAAAATACTGTCAATGCCCCGAAATCAGACCTGTAACACATGCAAAATACCTCGGTCTCTACATAGATTGCCACCTTAAATGGACAAAATATATAGAATACCTACATAACTCGATTATCGCAGCAAAACTCTTCCAAGTAAAAGACATTATTCCATCCAACATACAAAAAACTCCTATATCACGGTATCTGCGAATCCCTGCTCAGATACGGTATAACAGTTTATGCAAACACATCAAACAGCCACCTAACAAAATTAGAAACATTACCTAGAAAAATCCTGCCAACAGTGATTTGGACACCTTACACGCAACAACCAATATCCGACCAGCACATGGCGACACACAGAATCCTGAGCATTAAAAACCTGAAACACTACATGACATTAACAAGGAATTACTTCAACATCACCTATCGAAACAACAGAGACACATATCGTGTAACACGACCCACAACAACTCTTTACATCTCTACACCCTTCAACAGCTCATTTGGTTCTTCTGTGAGATCACATCAGATACCAACGCAACTCAACAACCTACCAAGAAATTTAAAACACAAAGATAACTACAGAACATTAAAATACGAACTCTGGAAAATATACCAACAAAGTTAATACATCATTAACACTAACATACACATCACAAATCACCACAATCCAGTGCCTACATCCCATACATAACCAGTAACAACAACATACATAGTGAAGGTTAAATCCCACTCTCTTCATAAAAGCTAACCAAGCTTCGAAGTAGGCGGGATTAATTAGCCTCACTCATCTACACGTAATCCTTATAATCAAAGAATGCAGATTATGTAACAAAACAGTAAAGTACAGTGGAACCTCGGTTGTCGAACATAATTGGCTCCAAAAGGCTGTTCGGAAACCGATTTGTTTGAAAACTGAAACCATTTTCCCTTAAGAATTAATGTAAAATGGATTAATCCGTTCCCGATCCCAAGATAATTGCTTATTTAAACCTTCGTAACCGTTCTTTTTTTTAACTGAAAATAAAATCGTATACCAAAACAATGAGAATGCATAGAAAATTACACAAAAGGAATAAACACAATAAATAGATTAAATATAGGCGAAAATTGATCATCTCTTTATTTTTGAATATTGTATAGATCTTTGATTTGGCCATACCGAACTGCATAGCAAGAGCCGAGACAGAACGCCATTTTCATATTTCTATATGATTTCTTTTTTCACCTCTATCTTGGTTCTAACAACTTTTCTTTTCGCTATGCTGCTATCACTATCCTTCTTCGTCCCCACGGTGGCTTATTTAATAATAATTTACAAAAAAAAAGAAAATCAAGAAAAGGCACTGCAAATTCAAGAATGTGAATGAGTTTAAGAGGAAGTATGACAGGTATTGTGTGAATAATGGTTAGTATGCAATGTTGGGTCTCCAATGGTGAGCCTTTTGACTCCATGGAGGAACCTTTAATAATTTTTTTTAATAAAAATAATAATTAATTTTTTTTTAAATAATAATAGTAATTTATTGTTTACTAAAATATTTACACATACAATAGACATCTTATAATTTTACAGAATTCAGCTCTTAAGTCCTACATTTTCTACATTGATTTCAACTAAAATTTTTAATAATATTTTTTTGCCTCTATATTATGTATTTACAACACATTTCTTCTAATATTAACAATGAAGATTATTCATTCTTTTTTGTATAATAATTGTTTTTGTTTATATAATTTTTTAATTATAAGAATAATTTATTACATTATTTTTTCATGTTACATAAGAGTATTATATTAATGATATTATCACATAATAATCAGTATCTTCAGTATCTTCTTTATTGTTGTATACTTTACTAACTGTTTTATTACATAATCTGCTTCTTTGGTTATAAGGATTACGCGTGGTTGAATGAGGCGAGTTAATCCCACCTACTTCGAAGATTGGGTTAGCTTTTGTGAAGAGAGTGGGTTTTAGGCGTCACTATTTATGTTGGTGCTACTGTTTATGTATGGGATGTTGGCATTAGATGCTGGTGATTTGTGATGTGTATATTAGTGTTAATGGTATATTAACTTTGTTGGTATATTTTCCAGAGTTCGTTTTTTAATGTTCTGTAGTTATCTATGTGTTTTAAATTTCTTTGTAGGTCGTTGAGTTGAGTGGGTATCTGACGTGATCTCACAAAAGAACCGTATGAATTGTTGAAGGGTGTGGGGATGTAGAGAGTTGTTGCAGGTCGTTTTATATGATATGTGTCTCTGTTGTTTCGACAGGTGATGTTGAAGTAATTCCTTGTTAATGTCATGTAGTGTTTCAGGTTTTTAATGCTCAGAATTCTGTGTATCGCCATGTGCTTGTCGGATATTGGTTGCTGCGTGTAAGGTGTCCAGATCACTGTTGTCACGATTTTCCTGTGTATTTCCTGTGTAATGTTTCTAATTTTGTTAGGTGGCTGTTTGATGTGTTTGCATAGACTGTTATTCCGTATCTGAGTAGGGATTTGCAGATACCGTGATATAGGTGTTTGTTTTATGTTGGATGGAATTAATGTCTTTAACTTGGAAGAGTTTTGCTGTGATGATCCGGAGTATGATGTGTAGGTATTCTATATGTTTTGTCCATTTAAGGTGGGAATCTATATAGAGACCGAGGTATTTTGCGTGTGTTACAGGTTTGATTTCGGAACATTGGCAGGTATTTTTGCTGTTAATGCAGCGGTATGTGTGACAGTGTATCGATAGTGATGCGGGGCGTATGATTCTTGGGTATTATCAACATCTGTGTGTTAGCTTTTTGATTAGAATTGCGTTTTGGTGTGATGTATGTAGTGATTTCATTTAGGTCTTGTTGAGCTTTGCAGAGAGGTGTGTGAATTGCTAGTAGTGCAGTGTCACTGCGTACTGAAATATTTGACTTCTTATGGCCCTGTTATGAACATCAATGTATATGTTGAATATACATTGATGTTCACTGTTGTCAGTGATCACTGTTGTCACGATTTTCCTGTGTATTTCCTGTGTAATGTTTCTAATTTTGTTAGGTGGCTGTTTGATGTGTTTGCATAGACTGTTATTCCGTATCTGAGTAGGGATTTGCAGATACCGTGATATAGGTGTTTGTTTTATGTTGGATGGAATTAATGTCTTTAACTTGGAAGAGTTTTGCTGTGATGATCCGGAGTATGATGTGTAGGTATTCTATATGTTTTGTCCATTTAAGGTGGGAATCTATATAGAGACCGAGGTATTTTGCGTGTGTTACAGGTTTGATTTCGGAACATTGGCAGGTATTTTTGCTGTTAATGCAGCGGTATGTGTGACAGTGTATCGATAGTGATGCGGGGCGTATGATTCTTGGGTATTATCAACATCTGTGTGTTAGCTTTTTGATTAGAATTGCGTTTTGGTGTGATGTATGTAGTGATTTCATTTAGGTCTTGTTGAGCTTTGCAGAGAGGTGTGTGAATTGCTAGTAGTGCAGTGTCACTGCGTACTGAAATATTTGACTTCTTATGGCCCTGTTATGAACATCAATGTATATGTTGAATAGAGTGGGTGATAATATGGCACATTGAGGAACACCGTGTTTTATTTGTATACCCAGGTTGTGACATGTACCTATTTTTTTTTACTTTTGTTCTGTTTTAGAGGTAGTTATTGAACCATGTGTGCAGTGTTCCTCTTATACCTATTGAGTATAGTTTGGTGAGTAGTATGTCATGTTCCTGTGTATCAAATGCTTTGGATAAGTCAAGCAGTATAAGGACGGCGTACTTGTTTTTGTCGAGAGCTTTGTTTATTGTGTCGGCGATGTCTTTTAATAGAGTAATGGTGCTTTTTTTTTTTTTTACTTAAATATAAAGAGCCAATAGGCTTCATTTCGGCGATGTAAACATTATTTAAATTAAGGGGATATTAAATACCACATTGTTTTAAAACCGAATAAGAAACTCAAAGATTGGAATCAGAGAGTTTCATGCCGAATATAGTATAATAAACTATAAAAATATCGGCGATTACTAGCGTGAGCTAATGCAAGTAGTCCTAGTACGTAGTACAATCTCGGGCAACTCGCAGCAAAGGTGGTAAAGTTCTGATCGCTATTCTTGATATTTTCCATAATGTAAAAACACATTTCCTAGGAAATGTATGCTGTTATTACATTATGGTAGGAAGTCACTACATAGACTGGTTTCAGCCTTTATTGATGCTTCGTTAGTGAATAGCTTGACCAAATTAATACCAAAGGATATAGCGAAAAGAACTTATATACTCTGCTATACGAGTTGTCAAAAAGGTGCTCCATTAAGTTACTTAAATATAAAGAGCCAATAGGCTTCATTTCGGCGATATAAACATTATTTAAATTAAGGGGATATTAAAAGTCTGTGAGTCTTATTTTGTCTATTCCTGGAGTGGTCTTTGGTTTTAGTTGTAGGAGTGCTTCTTCCAGTTCCTGTTTTGTTACTGGTAGAAAATACATCGGTTGTTGTTGACTTTGTGTTGGTAGTTTTTTTGTTGATCGTTGGTAGTTTGTCTTTTTTGAGTTGTGTAATATTGTTTGTGGAAGCATTCATTCAACTAGCAGTTGAATGAATCTGCTAGTTCCTCTTGGTTTGTGTCCTGATCGAAGCTTTTTGCAATAAAATCTTGTGCTGAAGTTTTCTTTTTTCGAGTTACTAATTCGTTGAGTGTGGCCCATGTGTGCTTACTGTTGTCATTATATTCCATGAATTTTTGGAAGTAGTAGCGTCTTTTTGTCCTACGAATTTTTGTTGTTAGTTTATTTCTCGTGTTTTTGTATAAGGTTTGTAAATGTGTGTTACTGGGTGACTTTTTAAGTTTTTTCCATAGATTTTCTTTCATAATAGTATTTAGTATGTCGTCATTTATCCATCTAGGTTTTGTTGCTTTTTTGTATATTTCTGTGAACTTTATTTGAAAATTCTCGTATAATGTTACAGGATCGTTTATTCTAAGTAGGGAATTCCAGTCTGTATTTTTTACTTGGTTATCGACAATGCTCTTTAGTATGATCGAGTTTTGTCGCTTTTTGTGGTGGTGGTGGGGGGGGGGGGTAGGAAACGTAATAAAACGAAGTTGAGACAAAGTAGTGATCGGCAATTTTTTCGTTAATTACCGATGATGTATATGTATGGATGGGAGTCCGTATGTTGATATGATCAGTGCATGATTGTGTTAGTATGTTATTTAGTATTTCTTCTCTTATTGGGGAGTTAATGGTAGGGTTTATGTTGTACTGACTTAGTATATCAAGATATGTGTTAGTATACACAGGCTCATCAGCCGCGTACAACACACAGGCTCATCCTAATGTCTCCTATTATGATGAGCCTGTGTGTTGTACGCGGTTCGATGTCGCTTAGCCATGTTTCTAACTCGCGAAGAAAACTGAGTGGATTATTATCTGGGGGTCTGTATATTGTGTTTATTGTGTATTTGATACTATTGTGGCTATTTGTGATTTCCAAAATTAGTGTTTCCGCATGTTCGAAGTGACTTTGTTTTTCTGTCACATTGTATTTTTCTTTGATAAATGGCTCAATTCCACCTCCTCTTTTATTTGGTGTACATAAGTTGTAGGTTTGATAATTATTTATGTTGTATGCGTAAATTTCTGTGTCGTTTATTGCAACTTCGGTCAGTATTAGCGCATCTATGTTTATCATGGTATAATTGAGCTGTATTATCAATGTAAACCAGTGTTTTTTTATACTTATGTTTGTGTGTATGAGAGTGAAGTTAGTGTTGGTGGAAATGTTGTCTGACCAATAATAATAATATACAATAGGTGTCTTATAGGCCTGTGTAGCTCAGTGGAAGAGATATAGAGATACTACCAAAATATATGCATATATAAATGTAAATAAAAACATAAGCAATGTATGTATTTTAAGAATAAGATGTGCATTTAAATTAAGTTAATAAAATAGTCTTCCAAAATATGTGAACAAAGATATAAAATGAAGATATATGTAAAACGAATTGTACATATGGAAAATGTCAATGCTAACATATATATGTATGTATATGTATATGTGTGTGTGGGTGTATATGTATGTATATATGTATATGTGTGTGTGTGTGTATGTATATATATATATATATAAACGAGAATAGACTGATCTGATAATGGAACTTATAGACTGAAATCACTATGTAACATATACCAACAAAAATAACAGCCCAAGCAATTCAATAGGACAATAAGGAAAATAGAAATTGAGCATGTGATGTTGTATCTTATTTAAACAGTGATTGTAAAACAGGTGTCATAAGTATATTGTAACGAGTAAATGAAAATGCCTAATAGAATTAGCAGCCTATGTACAAATTGTAAACAGATGTATATATATTTATTTTTAAATGTACACGGCTGCTGTTGTTGATACAAATAACCTCAGTAGAAGTAGCCTCAAGAAATGTAAATCAAAATGTCAATTAGAATAAGCATTCTATGTACAAATGTATATATTGTAAATAGTTGTATATATATTTATTTTGATTGTACATAGATGCTTTAGTGTTAATAAAAATATACTCAGTGGAAGTGGCGCTTGCGTCTGCACTTGGTTGCTTGAAGTTAGACTTAATTTCAAGTCTAGTCGCTGACTGGAGGAACTTTTTCTAAGCCTTTCTTCGACCGATTCCCGAGTTAGTCGATCTCTGGCATGGGCAAGCGGGTTTTTCCTCCCAGAAACTCGGGTTTTTCATCCCGTAAACTCAAGAAAATCGACCATAGTACCCACATTATTTCAGACAGTGACATATCTTGTTAGGGTTAGGTACCAAGAGATGGCAGCACTTGTTTGCCAGCCTCTTCATCAGCGGCTGCTATAATTAGTGATAGACAAGGGCCGGCTATCTCTGATTGGCTACTGGTGGAAATTGAACTGCCCACTCAATCTCCAAAAGCTAGATAGAGTTAAAAGGCCTCGCCTACTCCCTATAAGGGAATAAAAGGCGTTAGCTGATTTATTATTTTTTTTATTTAGGTGTCTTATTCAATAAGACAATATAATCATCAGCTGAACTGGGAAATTGGTTTACTATCTCTGGACAAACTAAGAGAATTAATAATAGAATCAACATGCAAATATCATATATTGCTTGCCAAAGGAAGATAAAAATCAAAAACATTACGAATTTAATAGTTATGTTTAAGTTAAACAAAAAAAAGATTAACTTACATTCTTTCCAGAATGGGACATCTTGGAACTAGCGATGTTTTCTGAATATTCCAAAATAGTTGAATTATATAACCAAACCACAACACAACACAACACACACACACACACACACACACACACACACACACACACACACACACAAAAAAAAAAACAAGGGTTGAAAGAACAAAATTTCTGTAAATAACCTGAAATCTAGGTGACTATTTCTTCCTTTAGATATGTCCGTTTGGTACTCTTGATTAATTTCATTTGCACTTTGGTTCATGCTATATTTTCCCATGGTTTCTGTCCAAAATGACATCATACAGTTGAGGTGGAAATGTCATGTTTAGGTTAGGGTACAACTCAACATTTCTTTTCATGACTGTTGGAGACACCTTAATCTGTTTCACTTCCAGCCACAAATTTTGTTGTACCTAGATGAGAAATCGTGTGTTTGGGTTGGAACTGTTCGTTAGCATTTTCTTTTATTTCAAATGAATATTAACTCTGTAATATACTTTGTTAATTTTTATGTTACCTTTTATTTGACTGAAATATTATTTTCAATATTGTATTTCTGAATCTAACATACAGAAATTAAATATAAAGTGAAAAGGACACATTTTTTTAACTTTACGGGCTTCACAAAACACTACAACACACACAAACATTTTTTATAGGTATTTCGTATTATTTCAAATGAGTATTAGCTCTGTAGTATACTTTGTAATTAGTTTAATTTCCATGTTACCAAGTTCCATACTGTTGTCTTTTCATGACTCACATCTTCCCTTTTGATGTTGTGAACAGTCATTAGTTTAGACAGTTTGTAAATAATTAATCACATCCTTTAGTAGATGACTCACAGTGTTGTTCAAAGGTATCATACGTCTGTTTACTCATATCCTCCCTTTTGATGTTTATGCTCTCCTGTGATATTAATGACACCATTTTTCTAACCTCACCTTCAGTGTTTTCATGAAAACATTTACTTTTGAACTTGCTTTCCAAATAGTTCTTAATAAGAGATACATTTCTCGTAAAATTCAAAATATGCTTTTCAAAATCTACTTTATTGTCTCTCTCGTTGATCTACAGAAATTGATATTGCACTCGTATTTTTTTACAATAATTAAACAGAATTGCATTAAGGTGTAAAGTTATGGATTTATATATCAGCTTGTAATCAGAATAACTGAGTAAAGTTTCACTATGGAAAACACAACAACAACACACAACTTTGTTCATTTAAAATGCATATTTTATATTGCTGGAATATTAAATCACCAAATGCTTACAGTTGGACTTTTATTACAAACTGATGAACAAGTATACTTGTCTGTTGGGGACATCTACAGATATCGTCACTATTTAATTCATTTGTACTTTATTCATTTCAAAAGACACAATTACATTATTAGCTATCACATCTGTCTTTTTTTTCTTTTGTTCTCCTAATGGAATAGTATGTGTTAAGTTTTGACAAAAAAAAGTTTCGACTGCCAGTCACATGTTTTTAAACTTTTATCATGTACAAATGTTTGCAAAGAAAAGAAAAATGTACCTTCTCTTTATTTTTAAAAACAGCATAAAAGGTTTCTGTCTATTTCTTCATGTTACCTTGTATGGACATTAATTTATCCTCTCTTCTCACTCCCCAAATTTGTATTTGTGTTATCTGCCCAGTACGATACCTTTTTATTTTCTATACAAAACTTTTTAAGAGTTTTAGTAACATGATAGTTAAAATATCTACTGTCTCTCTGTAAAATAACCAAATTCTAACAGTCATGCTGTTAGAATTTGATACGAGTGTTTTCTTCTAGTCTGGTGAAATAAATAAATGAATTGTGTGTGAATTCACTGTGACTTAAAAAAAAAAAAATATATATATATATATATATAGTTTTATGAAAAATATTGAATGACTAGAACCGAGATTTAATTAAAAAGGTTTTAATATAAACACACTACTAGTTTCGGCCTGTAACAGCCTTCTTCAGGTGACATTATAAAAGAAAAAACACTAAACATTGAGGGTTAAAAGACTATGAACATCATAGACAGTCTTTATACATAATTAGCATTAAAACGTTGCAGTTGTATTTGAAGCTGTTCTTTCATTTGTTGCATTGTTGGGAGAGTGCATGCTTGCTGTATCACGTGAACGCCATATATATATATATATATATATATATATATATATATATTCTCCAGATGAAACTATCCAAAAATTTTTTCTCCTTACTCTCTCACAGTGTAAACGCAGGATACTTCAAATGTGATAACAAAATTTATAAACAAAACTCAGGTTTAGCTACGGGCAGTCCGCTCTCTCCGATACTTGATGATATATTTCTTCAGGAGTTTGAAGAAAAACCTATTAATTCCTCGAGTCTTAAACCTAAAATATGGTAACGTTACATTGATGATATATTCCTCATCTGGGAACACGGCGTTGACAACCTCAACCTTTTTCTGGACCACCTCAATAATTTTCATCAGAAAATCAATTTCACCTGTGAACTTGAATCCAACGACTGTCTCCCCTTTCTGGACTTAAAACTTACGAGATGCGCTGAAAATATCAAAATCTCCATTTTTAGGAAACCCACTCACACAGACAGATACCTTCATGCTTCCTCCCATCAATACCCTCCACAAAAGTTTGGTATCATTTCAACCTTGGCACATCGAGCCAGATCGTTACTTACAGATGAAACAGAAATTGATTACGAACTGAATTTTATCAAAAGGTCTTTTGATAACAATGGATTCTCTCTTAAGAAGATGAAAAATTTCTGTCTGCCACTCAACTGCTGCTGCTGAAGATTCTTCTCCACCAAGAGCTTTTATTCCGTTACCATACATCAGCTCTCTCTCCCCAAAACTTGCTAAAATGCTCCAGAAATTCAACATTAGAACTTGCTTCACTACGTTTCCTAAACTTCGTTCCATACTTAGTAGACCTAAAATGAAACATCTCCCTACTCAATATTTAGGAGTCTACAAGATTCTGTGTGATTCTGACAGACCATACTATGGCCAGACAGCTACATCCATCCTTTTACGAATGGAAGAACACAAAAGACATTTCCTACAACAGACACAGAGCAAGTGCTCTCTCTAGCCACGTTCTCTTCTCTATCAACTTGGATGAGGGTTGCCAATACCTTGTAGACTGGCCATTAACTTCTAATATCCATGTGTGCTATGATGAACTTGAAAGAAAAATAATTGAATCTAGAGAAATATCGCTTGATTCATCTCATATTAACAATAGTCTTAGCTATAATATCTCTGACGCATACATTGCCACTATCCAATACTGGTGCATCACGCCAGCTCTCACATATAGTCAACGTCAGTTGGAACTCAAGCACGCATTCCTCTCTTATAAATGTAAATGTACTTGTGTGTTTTATACTAGATCTGTTAATGTATTTTATCATGTCTCTGTTATTTTTTATTTAATTCTTTGCTTGTGATACTTGATGAAGTTAATGTATTCAATGAAACAATAATATATATATATTATTGAAATTAGGATTTACTCGGGATGTATACATTTATGAGATTAAAATTTAACTGATCGCCTACTCCCGTATATACGGGAATAAAAAGGCGTTAGCTGATTTTTAAAAGACAAAAAAAGAGCCTGTGTAGCTCAGTGGATGTGGCGTTTGCACACCACCGCGCTAGGCCGCACGAAGGAAGTCTTGGTTTCGAGTCTAGTCGGCGACTAGAGGAAATTTTTCTAAGCCTTTTTTCGACAGGTTCCCGAGTTAGTCGATCTCTGGCACGGGCAAGCAGGTTTTTCCTCCCGGAAACTCGGGTTTTTCGTCCTGTAAACTCAAGAAAATCGACCGTAGAACCCACATTATTTCAGACATTAAATATATTGTGTTAGGGTTAGAGACCACGAGATGGCGGCACATTTGAGCCGTCTCTCTTCACTGCGTACCGCTTAATTAGTGATAGCGTTGGGCCATCTGTCTCTGATTGGGTACCAGTGGAGATTGAACTGCGCACTCAGTCTCCAAAAGTTAGATAGGGCTAAATGGCCTCGCCTACTCCCGTATATACGGGAATAAAAAGGCGTTAGCTGATTTTTTTTTTTTTTTTTTTTTTTTTTAATTTAACTGACTAGAACCCGAGAAAGTATAACAAAAACCTTTAATAAATCGCGACTAGTTTCATCGGTGCTCCGACTTCTTCAGGTGAGAAATAAAAAACATAAGATATAAAAATAACAAGGTAAAAAACATGGACTTTCCAGCTTAATAAAAAGCAGAATAGTAATAGTCATATTTGGATAGGTGATTGCGTGCTATCGTTGGCATGAGTTGAATGTATGCGACAGTTAATTTTAGAGCGCCAGTACTGGATTGCTGCGCAATGGGAATCAGTCAAATTGTAGCTTAGATAGTTGTTCAAATGTGAAGGGTCCAGAACTATTTCTTTTGATTCGATAATTCTTCTTTCGAATTCATCCTTGCATATATATAAATTAGTAGTACGTTCCCAGTCAACTTGATGTGGCTGTTCTTCAAGGTTAGAGTTTGCCGAGAATAGGACATGACTGGAAAGTGCGCTTGCTCGTGTTCTACTGTAAGAGATGTCACGTCTATGTTCCTCAAGATGAAGTGAAACAGATTTATCTGTCTGGCCAAAATAAGGTCGACCACAGTCGCACAAAACTTTATAAACACCAGGAAAATGCAGTTGGTTGTGTTTTGGTTTTGGTCGAATCAGAAAAGAACGAAGTTTTGGCAGAGTAGTATAGTCCGTCTTTATGTTGAATTTCTTCAAAATCTTAGCTAGTTTTGGGGTAAGAGAGCTGATAAATGGTAATTGTATATGTGTGATAGGGTAGGAATCATCTTCTTGTCGAGGATGTTGACGTGGTCTCAAACGTTTACTGATGTTATGAGACGAATATCCATTATTTAAGAAGGTGTTTTTCAGGAAGTTAAGCTCTGTTTGAAGGTCTTCTTCTGTGGAAGTGAGACATCTTGCTCGATGGACGAGGGTGGAGATGATGCCCAGTTTCTGAGGTGGGAAGTGATGAGAAGAACTATGTAAATATCTATCAGTGTGGGTGGTTTTTCGAAAAATTGAAAATTTAAGACAGTCAGGTAATCTGTTGATCTTTAGATCCAAGAAGGGGAGAATGTCATTAATCTCTAGTTCTGATGTGAATTTAATGTTCTGATGTTGGTTATTTAAATGGTTTAGAAAGTTTTGCAGGACACGAGCAAGCGCCCTTTCCAGTCATGTCCTCTTCTCAGCAAATTCTAACCTTGAAGAACAGCCACATCAAGTTGACTGGGAATGCACTACTAATTTATATATATGCAAGGATGAATTTGAAAGAAGATTTGCCTGATTCCCATAGCACAGTAATCCAGTACTGGTGCTCTAAAATTAGCTGTCTCACACATTCAACTCATGCCAACGATACCACGCAGGCACCTATTCAAATATGACTGTTACTATTCTGCTTTTTATTAAGCTGGAAAGTCCATGTTTTTTACCTTGTTATTTTTATATCTTATGTTTTTTATTTCTGTAATCCCTGTATATATGGTCTTACTTAAATTTGCATCACACATCAATGACACCCAGTTGTTCATTTACGTTTACACATTTTATTTGACTCAAATATTATTTAAATGTTGTCTTTTTTGAATCTAACATTCAGAAATTAAATAAAGTGAAGAGTGAATTCTCTTTAGTTCCTTACTATTATTGTAGCATTAGCGGTCATAGGATATGATTTCCCAAGCTTGTGCGAAAGTTTATTCATTTCTGTTCTTGGGAACTTGTTACTGTAGTAAAATTAAGGGTTACATTTTTATTTTTTTAAAACCAATACATATAATTTTGCGCATTATTATAAGCACAAAATCTTTCGTTATGTTTCCAAAAGCATCTAAAAGTACACGTTATGTTTTCACATTTTGGGCATCCAATTTCATTTAAATCAACAACAGATCTGCCTATTAAAAACGTCAATGTTTTTGATTTTTCTCTTCCTTTGGTGAGCAATATTTGATATTTGCATTTTGATTCTATTATCCATTCTTTTAGTTTGTCCAGAGATAGTGAACCAATTTTGCAGTTCAGCTGTTGATTATATTTTATTAACCAAGAATTCTGTTTTTTAACTCTTTCAGGTAATTCTTTCCAACTACATGGTGATTTTTTCAAGGCTTAACTTACAATAATTCCATCAAAAGATACAGCAGATAATTTAACCCAAAAACGTGACTTAAACTCTTAAAAAAGTTTGGTATTGAATAAAGGTTTGTACTCTGCAGATAACACAAATACAAATTTTGGCTTTCCCCACACAAAGTAAAATAAAAACACATCAACAGCATAATCCACCAGCATGCGAAAACATGTCCATGATTCATCTGCACAAAAGTTTCATTTTGAAGGAACGGTCAGGGTAGGTTAGGGTAAACAGTACTATAAGGAAAAACAATCGACTCGAGTGACTTTGGACTTAAGGTAATCATTCATCCACTGAAGCTATTGTATTGTTTTGTTGTGTTTTGTGTCTGATAAAGTAAAAATAATGGGTGAGCACAAAATTCTTTGAAAGTTTCTTTGTGTAAGGTTCGAATTGTTTGGAATTTTGTAACAGAAAGTTAACATATAATATAAGACAGAGCTAATAATTACTGAAATAATAATAAATAACTATTCATGTGTGGTGCCAAATGAAGTAATGTAAGAATGAAGGAAAACGATATATGAAAAATCTACATTGGGTGAAAAATACGAAGTTTCAGTTATCATTGGTATTATTGATGTGCAATTTCATTTAATTAGACTTCAACTTTATTTCCTGAAGAAATTTGCATTTCTGATGGAATTATTGTAAGATATGCCTTGACAAAATCACTGCGTATTTGGAAAGAATTACCTGAGAGAGTTAAAAAACAGAATTCTTGGTTAATAAAATATATTCATCAGTTGAACTGGGAAATTGGTTCACTATCTCTGGACAAACTAAGAGAATGTATAATAGAATCAACATGCAAATATCAAATATCAAATGTTGCTCGCTAAAGGAAGAGAAAAATCAAAACATTATGAATTTAATAGGCATACCTGTTGTTGATTTAAATGACCTTGGAAACATAACCAAAGATTCTATGCTAATAAAACTTCTCAAAAATATATGTATTGGTTTAAAAAAAATAAAAATATAATCCTTAATTTTACTACAGCAACAAAATCCCACGATCACAAATTAGTAAACTTTCAGATGAGTGTCACATTGTTGAAAACCATGTGATGGAATTTCTCCAACCATGGGTATTAATCATTCCTTTGAACTACAGTGCCAATTTAACAATAAGAAGATTAAGGAACAAAAAAAAAATAGAGTTATATATATATATTCCACTCATTCACCACGCTAAAAGTAAACAAACCAGCTCTAACACCTTTACTAACCATACTTTTGCCCAGTTTCCATGGATGTCCCCTAGTCCTCCCACAACCAGCCCTGTTCTCAAAAATATCATCTGAATTAATTTTATAGAAACCCTTCAGTAATTTGAATGTCTCAATCATATCTCTCCTCCTCTGTCTATCAACCAATTTTTGCAACCCACAAATCTTCAACCTGTTCTCATAAGGTTCATTCCACAGAACTTATATCATCTTGGTCACTCGCCTCTGGATCCTCTCAACCTCCTCCCCATCAAGAAGAAACCTAGGTGACCAAATCTGGGCACAGTAGTCGAAATGGTCTTATCAAGGCTTGATTCAGGGTAACAATAACCTGCTTGTCTCTGCTTGTCAACGTATTCTTCAGCAACCAAGTGATTTCATGAGCTGCTTTGGCCACTTTTGCAATGTGCCACCTAAACTTCAACTCCTTATCCACCAACACTCCTAAATCTCGTGCCTCATCAATTTCCTGGAGTACAGTTCCACCAATGTAGTAAACTGCTGCTAATCTTTTCACCCCAAAATGTATAACCTTACATTTTGCCACATTAAATTGACATCCAATGTCCTTAGCCCAGACTGCCAATCTATCCAAATCTTCTTGCAAAATTTTGACATCATCTGCATTCACTATCGCCCTACCCAACTTTGCATCATCCGCAAACAAATGAACTGTTCCTCTCAGATCCTTTCCTATATCATTAATGAACAAATTAAACAACAGTGGTCCAAGAACAGATCCCTGTGGCACACCACTAGTCACAGGCCGTCTTGTGGACTCTACTCCTGAATAAACCACTCTCTGATATCTCTCTGTCAAGCATCCTCCTATCCATCTCACCAACCCTATATCCATCCCCATATGCTGCAATTTACTAATTAGAATTCCATGTGGTATCCTGTCAAAGGCCTTAGCAAGGTCCAGTAGAAACACTGTAAACCCATTACCCTTATCCAGTTCAACCGTCACTGTGTTATAATACGTGAGCAAGTTACTTAGGCATGACCTACCCTTCACAAAACCATGCTGTCCCCAATACAGTATCCCATTTTCTTCTATCCAATCTTGTATTTTCCTCTTGACTATTTTCTCCACGACCTTGATAATGATTCCTGTTATGCTGATTGGCCGGTAATTTTTAACAGCAGCCTTGGAACCACCTTTATGCAGCCGAACTATTTTCCCCTCTTTCGACCTCCTTGGGACTGACCCATACCCGAGGCTCAAATTAAACAAAATGGTCAAGGGCACTGACAATTCTTTAGCCACTTCACGTACGACACGAGCTGGTATTAATCCAATCCCACAGATGTATTGACATTGAGGTTTTGTAATAGACTAGTTACCTCTACTTCATTCATCACAATTCCAGTATAAGCTGTTGGTTCTTCCATTCCTGCAATGTCACCACCACCTGGATGATATACTCTTGCAAAGTGCTCGCTCAGTAATTCCACTATATCGACTGATTCGGTTACCTCCCTACCCTAAACATTTTTTAAGATCATTCTGCCATGAAAATTTTTCCTTTTACTTGCAACATATTGAAAAAACTGTTTGGAATTCTCTTTAGCCTGCATGGCCAATTTTCTTTCGTAACCCACTTTTGCTTTTCTTACTACCCTTGTTACCATCCTGGCCTGAGCTTTATACTGTTCCTGCGCTTGCTGGTCACCTTTCTCCTTAAATTCCCTCCACAATTGCTTCTTTTTTTGCAGCTCAAGCTTAATAGTGTTATTCATCCATTTAACCCCTACTTGATTTATTATTCGGACTCTTGGTATACAGTCAACCATTGCTTCATACAAACACTTCTTAACCACCTCCCATGCAATATCAACATCCGGTCTCGCAGTTTTACATGCCATGGCACTGAGCCAAGTACACACCTAAGTTTTTCATACTTACCAGCCCGATAATTCCACATGTACCCTGTCTTAATTGTAAATTTCACTCCTTTATTCACCTCCCAATTCATGACCTTATGGTCACTCACCAATTGGTAGTAACATGGTCATGTTCGTTACAGCCACATTCTCAGTTGCAATTACTAGGTCAAGCACTCTCTTCCCCCTGGTATTTTCCACTACATGCTGCCACAGATAGTTGTCCCTTAATAACCGCATAAAATCCAATTCCTTCCTCCCATGTGCCCTCTCCTCTTTCCAGTCGATGTTACCATAATTGAAATCACCCAAAATAATTACCCTCCTTCCACTAATTTCTTCTATTTGCCTATGCATACTATCCCCACCATCTATTCCATCACCTGGTCTATAACAACACCCCAATTGTATATTTTGTTCTGCTAGATTTTATCTCACACCAAACAGCCTCAAATGTGCTCTTTTCTCTATCCTGCAGTTCAACTTCTATTCTCCTTGGCTACAACTCATCAGCTATCATCAATAACACTCCTCTCCCCTCTTTATTTACCGTCTCTCCTGAACACGCTATACCTGGTGCATTCAATCCCACTAGCTTTATCATCTTCTGTCGGCCATGTTTCACTTGTACCAACAACCTGTCGCCTGGAAGTGCCAACCAAGCCAAAAACTCTTCCTCCTTGTTCCTAATACTCCTGGCATTAGTATACATGAATTGCAGAAGCCCATTAGTCACATCCCTACTTTGATGCTTTACTAACTATCCCATTCTGATTTGTTGTGCTTCGTACTTGCTCGGGCATAATACACTCATTCATACACTCAACTGCCTCCCTAAAGTCTACTCCCCACCCCCCACCCCCTTAAAAAATCTAGTTTCCCTGAGTCTGTACATCCACTTCTACATCATTCATCAACACTTTTTCAAGTCTCCATACACCAACTCCATTCAAATGCAACCCATCCATCTTATATAAATCCTTTCGCAGATCGAACTCACTCCACACATCTACAAATTCCACACCACTCTCCATGCATAACCCACGCATAAAGTCATTGGCAATTATGGCCCTCCTTCTAAACACTTCACTGTCATACCGCGGTAAAATACTCACCAACCTAACTCTCTCACTCTTCTCTTTTGCTACTTCAAGTAATTCCCTCGCATCCTCTAACATTTCCATTTTGTCTTCTTTCAAATTATTTGTTCCTACCACGATTATCATCTCTTTCACCCTCTGTTTTTGCACTCGAATAGATTCGCTGACGTCCTTTATGTTCGCACCCGGCTGGTACGATTTCGTCACACTCTCAACTATCACACCTCTTAATAGCGAATCCCCATACAGCACTCGCTCCTTCATTTTATTGACGTTTTCGAACATTCTCTTATTTGGCATCACAGACTTTCGCCGTTTATTAGTCGTTACGTTCAGCACATATTTTTCCATATGCTCCAGATGCCTTTTTGCATCGCTCCGTTCAAACATGCGATTTCACTACTCGCATTTATCTCACCATTTTCGTTATCAAATCATCCATTCGTTCTGTATTTCTACCTTCATTTACACTTTCAACGACGCTCTCACACCTATCTGGTACTACCACGCAATTCTCTATCACACCGCCATTTTCTACATTCTGACTACCGTTAACGATATCACTCTCGCACACCCGAAACATGCTTAAGATCCTCATTCTCCTTACACTTTCTGCATATATTAACTCCGCTATCACCATCTAACCAGACTCCCACCGCTCTTCGCAAAGCATACATCTCACAGACAGCACATTGCATAAATTCGCATATTGCATATACAAGTATATAATATACTGACTAAAAACACCGAGAAAAGAAGGAAAAACTTTAATAAACACGACTTGTTTCGTCTGAACGCCGACTTCTTCAGGTGTGTAAATAATTATAAAAAACTGGAAAAAATAATAACAAGTTAAATAACATGGACTTCTCACATAAACAAATTGAATATCGCAACAGTCAAATTTGAAACTAGTGTCCGTGTGGTAGATCTAGCGTGAGGAAAGAGTCAGTGGCCACTGACTCGAGAGCGTCAGAACTGAATCACTGAGCTGTGAGAGTCTGGCAGGTTGTAGCTTAAATTATTGTTCATGTGTGATTGGTCCAGGACTATTTCTTTTGATTCAAGGATGCATCTCTCTAGTTCATCAGTGCATTTATGGATAGAGGACATAAGATTCCCGTCTATCTGATGTTGGTGTTCTTCTAGATTGGAGTTAGCGGAGAAAAAAACATGACTTGAGAGGGTACTTGCACAGGTTCTCTTATAAGAGATATCATATTTATGTTCTTCCAGGCGTAGTGAGACAGACTTATCGGTTTGACCATAATAAGGTTTACTGCACTGGAGGATGATTTTGTACATTCCAGAAAATTGAAGTTGGTTGTGTTTTTGTTTGGGTTGACTCAGGAAAAAACGAAGTTTTGGTAGGATGGTGAAGTAAGTTTTGATGTTAAATTTCTTCACAGTTTTGGTGATAGAGAGCTTATATACAGCAACTGAATGTGAGTAGTAGGATTGAAGTTTTATTATAATAACGGCTATTATAGCCTGTTTTTGTTTAGCAGTGTCCCTTATTTTAAATACATTGGTTATTATTACTCAAAAAATGGTATATATATTTTAGGGCATTATGGGTGAGTATAGAAGGCATTATAGCAGAATAAAATTGAAGTTATCTTCTGGCCGAGGATGAAGACGTGAATGTAGACGTTTAGTTATGCTTGGAGATGAATAGCCGTTGTTCAAAAATGTGCTTTGGAGGTCGTTGAGTTCAATTCGAAGATCTTCTTCTTCTGAAGTAAGAGAACTCGCTCGATGAGCTAGAGTGGAAATAATACCAAGTTTCTGCAGAGGGAAATGATGAGAAGAGGCATGTGAGTATCTGTCTCTGTGAGTAGATTTCCAAAAATCGAAAATTTGAGAAAGTCAGAAAACCTAGTTATCTTTAGATCCAAAAAGGCGAGTATGCCGTTCATCTCGATTTCTAATGTGAACTTTATATCCTGGCGGCGATTATTCAAATGATCTAGGAAGGTTTGTAACTCCTCTAGACCATGTTCCCAGATGAGGACGATATCATCCATGTTTCATAGCCATACGTTTGGTTTTAATGTTGTACTTGAAATAGCTGTTTCTTCAAAATCTTCTAAAAATATATTGGTCAACCAAGGAGATAACGGGCTGTCCATGGCTAAGTCACTAGTTTGTTTATATATTTTTTCTCAAATGTGAAATAGCCAGAGTTTATGCAATTCAATAGTAAGGTAAAAATTTTCAATTTCGTGGAGTGTACAAAATCATCTGCGAGTGCGGTAAACCTTATTATGGACAAACTGATAAGTCTGTCTGACTACGCCTGGAAGAATATAAATGTGATATCTCTTATAAGAGAACCCATGCAAGCACCCACTCAAGTCATGTTCTTTTCTTTGCTAACTCCAATCTAGAAGAACACCAACATCAGATAGACTGGAATCTTACATCCACTATCCATAAATGCGGTGACGAACTTGAGAGATGCATCCTTGAATCACAAGAAATAGTCCTGGACCAACCACACATGAACAATAATTTAAGCTACAACCTGCCAGACACTCACAGCTCAGCGATTCAATTCTGGCGCTCTCGAGTCAGTGGTCACTCAGTCTTGCTCTCGCTAGACCTACCATGCAGACACCAGTTTCAAATTTGACTATTGCGATATTCAATTTGTTTATGTGGGAAGTCCATGTTATTTAATTTGTTATTATTTTTTCCAGTTTTTTATAATTATTTACACACCTGAAGAAGTCGGCGTTCAGACAAAACAAGTCGTGTTTATTAAAGTTTTTCCTTCCTTTCTTGGGGTTTTTAGTCAGCATATGATTATTTTTAAAATGTCTGCAAGCCGAGTGAATAGGAACTACAATATATATATATATATATATATATATATATATATATATATATATATATATATATATATATATATATATATAAGGATAACCAAGTTATTTTATAAACTTGGTTATTTTAACTCCTAATCCCAAGTATGCAAACAATTAAGTTTGAGCCACATCTTCTAGTGAGATGTGCTTTACATTATGGGAAAATACTAAGAATAGTGATCAGATCTTTACCCACCTTTACAATGAGTTGCCCTGGTGTTATACCATCTTTAGACTTGAACTTTGTTTCAGGCGCAAACTTAATTGTTTGCATACTTGGGATTAGGAGTTAAAATAACCAAGTTTATAAAATAACTTGGTTATCCTAATATACAATATCACCAAGTTAAAAAAATTTATTACATATACATACATATATATATATATATATATATATATTGAAGTCACAGTGAATTCACATACAATTTATTTATTTATTTTGCTCAGTTATTCTGGTTAGAATGTGTCGTTAAACTGAATTTTAAAAGAAAAATAGAGAAAAACAATCTATCAGTTTGGAAAAAAAAAAACTACGAGTGCAAATGCCAAATCTTAGTACAAACTGTCTCACTACATTGTGAAATTAACAGAATAGAATAGTGGTGAAAAATACGGGATACTGAAGTATAATATTTGGAAGATTTAACACAGGAATTAAGTTGAAAATTATAGTACCAAACCTAATATTCTGTTGAAATAAGAATAAATAATTATTTATTTGTATTGGAAAAAATAACTAATATTATAATTTGTTAAAATATATATAAATATCCCTACTGCGAAATAAATGCTGGGATGAGAGGACAACAGTCTATTGGACCTAATGGAAATGAGTCAAACAAGGAGTTGACAGCTTCATTCTTTGCAATTTGCACATATTTGATGATAAAATTTAATTTTTGTATGTTAGATTCAGAAATACAATATTATAAATAATATTTCAGTCAAATTAAAGTTAACATAGAAATTTACAAAGTATATTACAGAACTAATATTCATTTGAAATAACTATTTATTTGTGGTGGCAAAAGAAATTTCTAATGAGAAATCGCTAACGAGAGATCCAATCCAATCCAATCAAAATAAAAAAATAAATTGTATTTCACATACAATTTATTTATTTATTTTGCTCAGTTATGCTGGTTAGAATATGTAGTTATACTGAATTTTAAAAGTAAAATAGAGAAAAACACCCAATCAACTTGGGAAAAAAAAAAAAAAAAAAAAAAAAAAAATATATATATATATATATATATATATAGAACGATATCATAAACTCCGCATTGAGAAATGCGAATTTTCGGGTCGTTGGTGGATAATAGTCATGAAAAGACACTGAGTTTTACGCTCACCACCACAGGAAAAACATAGCTTGAGCCACAGTGTGAATGAAATTAATGAAGAGTACCAAACGGACAGAAATCTAAAGGAAAAAGAGTCACGATTTTCAGGTTATTTACAGAAATTTCGGTCTTTCAACCCTTGTATTTTGTGCGTGTTGTGCTGTGGATATATGGTTATAATTCAACTATTTTGGAATATCTATTGGCATTCAGAAGAGCCATTCTGGAGAGAATGTAAGTTAATGTAAATTGTCATTAGAATTTTTCTAGACTACACACAAAAGTTCTTGTAATCCATTAAAATCTCAGATTATGTTTTTTTTTTTTTAAAAAAAAAAATGCCGTTTGGTGTTTCATTCAAAAGAGAACTCATTTTTTATCTCTAAAGCCTGACATCATCTTTTGACTGTAAACCAAAAATTCCAATAGCCAAAATCTTTTGTAATAAAGATAACATTCATTAGAAAAAGTAATGAACTTTAAGATTTTAAAATTTAGACAAATCAAAATATTCGGATGAGCCATGCATATGAGAAAAAAAAAGTGTGTGTTTGAAGAGGACTCCAATGGTAGCCTATAATTAATTATTCAGAAAATGTCTAAATGCTGCCAACATCTCGACTCTAAACTAAGAATTCCCATGCTCATCTATTGACAAGAAAAACATAAGTGTGTGTTTGAGGGGGGGGGACAGCAATGATAGTCTATTATAAATTATTCAGAAAATGTCTAAATGCTGCTGCAATCTCTTCACTAAACTAATATTCCTATATTCAATAACAGGAATGAAATACCACAAACCTATATTGGAAAATTCATACTGCCAACTATAGAAAAGTGAAAACACAACGTGACGTTGATGACAGATGTGTGTGTCACCCTTGGAAATTTTAAGATTCAATACTCTATCTTATCTCTAACCATCACCCACAGTACCATATGCAAACAAAAACATACTACGTGTTGTCACTGAAACATATGTTCCCCAGAAAATTCCAAACTCATAACGTCATGATTCTTTATCTCTAAACAACACCCTCAATTCCTGTTGTGTCTTTGGTTCAATACGTGAACCAAACACACAACAGGATGTCACTGACAGACGGGGGCCCCGGCGAAATTCCAAACATTCCATACTCTATTTTATCTCTGACCATCACCCACAATCCCATACGCAAACCGTTTACTTATCTATATCTGATAACAACACACATCTATAACACTGACATCACTTCCCCTATTCACCGTGCCCATATTTGGTTTAAAGTGTCCCACCAATCACGGCACGAATCCTTATCCACAACTATAACTTCCTTTTCCATTCAAAACAATAACGTCATTTATTTACAACTACCAAATTACGTCACTTATCTACACCTGATAACAACACACATCCAGTCCATTGATGTTGCTTCCCCCATTCACCCTACCCTTATTTGGTTCATAGTGTCCTACCAATCACGACATGAATCCTTATCTCTAACTATCACCAACAATTCTATACACGAACAAAACAAACAACGTGATGTCATTGACACATGTTCCCCAGAAAAATACCAAACATTCCAAATTCATGACGTCCCTCACAGCATTACACACAATAACATCACTGATCTTATCAGCCAATCACGTCACAATTCCTTATCTTATCTTGATCTTGATCTTTTTCAAAGTGGGTCTCATACTACTAAACTCCAATAATTTTCTTCAGATTGTATTTGTCGCATCAATTCAGAATCAATTCGACTATTTACAGAACTGATTTTCTTTTGCGATATGGCACATCGCTCGTATATGCTCAGTAGAACGCTCATGAACATATAAGGTTTGTGTTATTTTTCTCCCGTCATTAAAAGCCTTCATTAAGCTATTATTTGACTTAAAAAACAATTTACAATCGAAGCAGTAAATTCCTCTGATAGTTTCTGAAAAAATTAGCCATTCTCGTTTTTCCTTTGTTCCTTATTACAGTAAAAGTGTGATTCATTTACATTTCTGACATATATTCTATTGCATTCTGTGTATTCTTTTTTTTTTTTTAAATTTCGATTTTACCAATATTCTTAGGCATATATATTATAATATGCTCAATAAATTGTTCATTAATACTAATTGGCCACTGTTATATCGGTAGGGTAAGAGACAGCTTGCTTCCTGGTAAGTACAGACTTTTGATAAACTTTTCTTCAAAATCCTCTTGATTTGTTTCATTTACTTCTTTCTCTGCTTCTGTGTTTTCCATATTATTTTGATTTTCTTCAGTTTCTCTTTCGCCTCTTCCTGATACTGATACCAATGTTTCGCTTTCATTCTGAGAAGTTTGAAGTGGTACCTCATTTCCTTCATTTTCAGAAGAAAGTAAGAAAGACAATAGCCCTTTTGACTATTTATCTGTTTTTCCTTTTCTCTGAATCGTTTTCTTTTACCTAGCTCCGAATTCAATTTTTCTTGGCATTATTATGTGTATTATACTATCAAAAGCTAAACAAATATTTATTAAATCCAAAATGAACATATAAATAAATAAAATAAATAATTACGTTAAAGATAAAAAAAAAGTACAAAAATAGAAACTGTAGTATCTTGATTTTGTTAAAATAAACGAGTAACAGTAAAATTAGAAAAATAAATTCGTTGAAAAATATATTCTTACCAACTGCGACAACTACTTTAACCATATAATTATGTATGTACACTTGTATACCACTTTAGAAATACTAGACAAATAACGGGAACTAGACTATCAGTTGTTACGCATGCGTACAAACTACGATGTTAGAACCGTTAACAGATTAACTGTGGTTGAGCGACTTTTGTGTCTTTACGTATATTTCGTTACTTGGAGTTTCCTTTACTGTCCTACGATATTTGACCCTTTTCTGCTGCACAATTTATTTATCGTGTCTCTTCCCCAAAATAAAAACGAATTCACATATGCGAAAATAAATATAATCAATTCTGAAATGACCTCACATCAGCCTTTTCAATGAATCAGTTTAGTAATAGTAAATTTGCTAAGTTTAATCTACAAATTAAGTGCAAAGGAAAAGGCAACTTTATGTTTTTTCACTTTCCTTACAATAAACTCATAGAAGATTTTTTTTTTCGCGAATTTTCAAATGCTTGTTCAAATGTAAGGTTTTAAAATGTGGCCCCATAGAGAGTGAGGCCCAGTCGCATTTACCACAAGTCGCAAGCTTGCGATAAATGCGACTCTGCAAAAGAAGAATCCTTAATGCCAGGTTTTAAAGCATCAAATGATCGCATGACTGTACTTTTAGAAGGAAATGCTGTTTGCGATTGCAAGTTAAAACCCTTATTTGTGCATCGATCAGAAAATCCAAGAAGCTTAAAAGGAATTAGTAAAGATTCTCTCCAGGTAATTTGGAGGACAAATAAGAAGGCTGGACTCACAGTTTCCCTATTCGAAGATTGGCTTATGCATTACTTTTTGTCTGAAGTAAAACTTTATTGTGAGAAAAAGCAAATTCCCTTTAAAGTGCTTCTGATAACTGGCAATGCATCCAGCCATCCCTCATCAGTAACTTACATTTGCTCTAATGTAAAAATAGTCTTTTTATCTCCAAATATAACTTCTCTTTTACATCCAATGGAAGAGATTTTGGAAGGGATTCAACATTTTAGACGCAATTCGAGTAACGTAGAGCGAATGGCATAAAGTTTCCGAAAAAACGATGAAAGTAGTATGGCATAAACTTTGTCCTCAGTTTAGTGATAACTCGAAGGCTTTGAAGATCCAACAAAGATTTTGAATTCTGAAACTCAAGAGATCTTAGGTATGGCTTACCAGTTGCAAATAGAAGTTTTGGAAGGTAATGTTAATATGCTGCATCAATCTCGTCTAATGTTCTCCTTAAACAGTGTTTCTCAAACTTCAGATACTTGCATACCCGTTCTTAAGTTTTCATTCTTACCAATTACCCCCTTATCAAAATATAAATAAATAAATAAAATATATTTCATTGTAAATGTGTATTTTAAATGAATTTATATATTCATGTAAACAAAACATATGCTTTATTTTTAACTGAATAAAATTTCTAAAGATACTATAAATTTTTATTTAATTTAAATAATTTAACATCAACGAGAGAAGTGAAATTGCTTATGGTGGGATAAAATTTCAGCAAACTTTGGCTCTGTAATTGTTAATTTCAATCTCAGAGGTGGTTTGACATCTATAATGTGGTTCCTCTTCTTTGTCTTAATATCTACAAGGGCCGATAATCCAACTTCGCATAAACATGAACTTGGAAATGGAAAAATGAACCGTAGAGTTTTATCCGTTAATTCAGGAAACTCCTTTGTATTTGTAGCCAAAATATATAAGTCCATAATATCTGAAACACATTCACTATATATCTCTCAGTTTTAACACGTTCACGACTGGGTGTTGTCAAGCAATCCGCATGTTGCACGGCAACATATGATTTTGCTTGAGTCTATATAGCAGTTTCTGTTGGAGGGTGATGTGATTCCTTAGTGCCGTTTTTATTCAAGGTGTCTCTAATTGCACTATTTGTCGAGAAATATATTGCCACGGTCTGCAGATGTCTCTGTACCTTATTCAGTGATACAATAAACTACTTGTTTTTCTACGCGTTCTTCAGTAAGTGATGCTATTAGGGAGGCCGCATTGTTTACCGTAGGGAGCGATTTATTATCGCCAGAACGCGAACGTCGTGGCGATAGTAACTCGCAATTTGAGTAGGAGAATTCATACATAATATATAATTTATTGAGAAATATATAACGTTTAAAATAATTATTTTTTCTTAATAATGATTCCATACGTTAATGATACATAGCTGAAAATTGCCACTAACCCCTGAAGACCTTTCGCGTACCCGCGGTGGTACATGTAGCACACTTTGAGAAACACTGAATTAGAGGAACAAGAAAGAACTGAAGAAAAAAAGACAAAGAAAATAACGAATATGAAGCTCCAACTCACTTCGAAAGGCCTGGAAGGAGCATTTAAACTTCTTGAGAAGCTCAAGCAATCTTTGAATCACAAGATTCAGACTTTGAACGATTTAGTAAATTTCTCAGCAAAATGAATAATGCTTCTGCTTGCTAACGAGCTATTTTAAACGAAAAGAAGCGAAAGTTAACGAGCAGATGATACACAAGACATTCTTTGAAAAAAAAAAAAAAAATGCTCTGAAGCTTTCTAATATATCTCTACTAGCTCGTTGGCTACCGATTCACTCTGTGATATAGAAATCAGCTAATTTTTTTTTCAAAGAATTATTTTTAATTTAAAAATTTTCTTATGTTATCTTATATATATATATATATATATATATATATATATATATATATATATATATATATATATATATATATATATATATATATATATATATATATATATATATATATATATATAAGACTTATATATATATATATATAAGACTGAGTGGGCAGTTCAGTCTCCACCGGTAGTCAATCAAAGATAGCTAGCTCATGTCTATCAGTCCAGGGTTCGACACAAGAGACACTGGCCTAGGGTCGCAATGGCTTTGGAGAGCCAACATCGTAAAAAAAAAATTAATAGTATTAGTTGACGCAGTAGTACAATATACAGTAATGGTACAAAAAGTTGCAATAAATAAAAACTGCTTTTAACAATAAAGAATTTTAAGATGCCTGCCTTGTCTTACAAGTGCAGAGGATGCACGTGTCACTTCCACTAAGCTACACAAGCCTTTTCAAGTGTCACTTGCACCGCCTTATCATACAATCCATTGATAAAACTGGCCTAGGGGCGCAACATATCCTCGAGCGGCACTGTCTGTCTGTCACTGATTAAAGACAACACTGATGAAGAGATTGGCAAAACAAGTGCTACCATCTCTTGGTACTTAACCCTAACATGATATTTTACTGTCTAAAATAATGTGGTTATATGATTGATTTTCTTGAGTTTACGGGACGAAGACCCCAAGTTACCGGGTGAAAAAAACTCCGCTTGCCCATAACTCCCGAAACAGTAAAAGATATTCTTAGAAGAAATCTCCAGTGGGTAACTAGACTTGAACTTAAGTCTACCTTCAGGCAGCCTTGTGCAGAGGATGCAAGTGTCACTTCCACTAAGCTACACAAGCCTTTTGCATATATTCGGATAAAAAGTTGTGCTTGTTTCAAAGAGTTTGTAGTTTATACAGAAATCCAGACCATATTAAAGAATTTTAACATTGTTAATACCCATTTAAACAATGAAATCTTCAATTGAAATTTTTACCTTCATTTTTGTAATATTGAGAAGACAATGAGAAGACAATATGTTAATATTGTCTTCTCATGGTGCTTTCCTATTTTTCATCTTATTTATTGTATTTTTTAAAATAGTTTTTGTTATATCATTCTTTGTTGCATAAACTTTTACTTCTTTATTATCATCAGTCCAGAGATTTTGAAAAAAAGTTACCCATTTTTATAAATCTTTTGTTTGTATTTTTACCTTTCCTTTTATTTCTTTCTTCATGTATTTTATTATTATATAAGTTTTTGTTTCTGGCTTAGTTATATCCTTTTCTATTTCAGTTACAAAACTGTTTTGTTTTTCTGTTTTTCCCTTCCTTCCCATTTTATAATTGCACTTTCATTTTTTAAATTATATTTTTGCATCTACTGTCTTGGAATTGAAAAATTTCTAATAACTCTTTATTTATTTATTTATTTTTCTATTTCATTGTTTCACTTGCATAATCCTCTTTTTTCTGTTCGATGTACTCTTTATTCTAAGCTTTGTGCTTTTTTCACAATTTCTTTCAGATTTTCCTATTCCTCTTCTATGTTACGAGGGTGGAATTAAAAGTTCTCGGCCTAACAATGAAAAAACGAATTTATAATTTCAAAATTATTTTTATTTTTCAACATAATCTCCCTCAGGTCTAATACATTTAATCCAGCGATGCTCCTGCGCCATCATTTCGTACCTGTAGTGGTTCTCAGAAAGATCTGAAAAATATTCCTCTGCAGCTGCCATCACCTCTTGATTTGAAGAAAAACACTGACCAGCGAGGAACAGTTTTAGGTTTGGAAAGAGATAGAAGTTAGACGGAGGAAAATCCGGGGAATAGGGTGGATGTTCCAACAATTCATAGTGCAGATCCCTTAATTTTCCCATTGCCAAAACACCTTTGTGGGCAGGTTCATCGTTCTGATGAAAGATGATTTTTTCTTCTGCAAACTGGGTCTTTTCTAATGAATTTTTGCGTCTAGTCTAGTAAAAAGATCGGAATAATATTACCCCGTTATCGTCTTACCCTTATCAAGATAATTAATAAACAAAATGCCTTTATTATCTCAAAACATCGATGCCGTGACCTTTCCTGCTGATGAACCGACTTAGTCTTGTTTGGTGCTGAACAACCGGCTTCTATCCACTGTTTTTTCTGCTGTTTGGATTTTGGTATGTAATAGTGAATCCAATTCTCATCCATAGTAATAAATCGACGCACAAAATAAATCAGTTTTATTCTTGTTAAAACACTCCAAACACTGTTCAGAGATTTTCATGTGAGTGCGTTTTTGATCTGCTGTGAGGAAGCGTGGCACATAATCTTGCGTGAAGAATTTCATTTGCAATTCTTCACGCAAAATATATCCTACACGTTCTTTTTGAAATGCCTATAGTCTCAGCCAGTGCTTTTTTCTAGGAAAAAAAGGTGCCGGTATTCATCATGAACATGTTATTACAGCAACTTCCACACTTTTAACGTACGTCCGATATACTCATGTCGTCTCCAGATCCCTTCTTGCTTTTGGTATAGACTGCAAAATGACGATCTCTGAGCAGCCATGAGTCCATGTATTTGCTAGGATTGAGCTGAATGATAGGAAGTGCTACTATCCTGATGAACATCAGTTCAAAATTTGTCAGTACAAGCAGAGTTAACATAGATGAAGTTACTCTAAGATTCATCTCAGAGAAACCCCTTTCACATTCACTGGGAGACATCGCAATTGTGCCCAAAGTGTGCTTCAGAGGAAGTAGTATGTCCGGGACTTTATTTTTGTGAATATATTCACGGAAATCATGAACTGCTTCTCTTTCATTTAAGCGAAATTTGCGTCCTAACTTTTTATTTCAACTTCATCAAATGTCAGATGCTTCTCAGGATTTTCTGGCCAATACTTGGAATCTAAAATCTTAGCACTTTCAGGAAAATCTGTATCATCTCCTTCAAGCAGTCACTTTCCAACAGCTTCTTTCAGACTTTTATAAAAAGCAATTGAACTTATTGCAGAACTGTGTCTTTCATTTTTGTGGAGCTCAATCCCTTTGAACTTCATATACATCTGTACTACAGTATTTCTTTTCATGTATCATGAAGAGAAATACTGTAGATTTTAAATTTACATTTAAATAGATTTTAAAATTTAAATTTAAATTGACTGTAGATTTTAAATACAGGATTTTAAATTCTTCTTCAGAAAGTTGAACTGTATTCTTTATCTAAAAGATAAAGAATACAGTTCAATAAAGAGAGAGATTGATATTACAAGTCAATCTTTCTCTCGTGTAAATTTAGACTTATTTCACTAAGTTCTTGGAGAGCATCACACAATAGGCCCAAATCAAGAACAAACTCGCATGACGTTATTTTTCCTAAATGGCCCTCATAAAGAAAGCGATCTGTTTTGCTTCTTCTGCTGTCTTCATTTGCATCCAGAAAATGATGGACGAAGGCTCTTCAAAGTCTTGTCACACTGCAGAAACCGTGCGAAAGGTAGATGCAACCCAGCGAGTACGTAAAATTCTTCCAATTTTAAGAAGTTGAAGTTCTAGAGTCGCTGCATATTCCTGTAGTTCCCTAGCATTCATTAGTGAAGCATGATAAACGCATAAATTTTGCCCATGAAGCTCTTAAAGGCGATTCACTCCTACCACATTGGTCATTGTGTCGCTAACAGGCAATTCAAGGAGATGGCTAGCATAATGCCAGAAAATAACACTAGGAAACTTCTCTTGCATTAGCCTCCTCAGGGCCGTCGCCAGATTAGATCGCGCCTTGAGGCAAATAATTAAATATTGACCTTGATGGAGTATAAAAAAATATAAGAAAATCTCCAATTTGCTATTTTGTTTTTATTACAAGAGAAACATTAATGCAAAACGATTACCAGTACATAATAATATTAATTAAATTTTTGCTCTACGGGGATATCACAATAAAACTGTTAATAAGCTCATCTAAATTTAAATTATAAGCTATGTCCGCCTCTATCGATATAGTTGCTAGACCAACCAATCTTTCTTCGGTCATCGCTGTTTGCAAATAATTTTTAATCAGTTTAAGCTTGAAAAAACTTCTTTCTTCTACGTAATGACGAAGTCTACCGTCATATGGCTGAACGAGCGCCCTTACTAAGCCGCGTCGTCAGGCAGGCTGACTTTATGCTACACCTTGTAAACGGTACTGATCCTTTTTACACCATTACGCACACCCAACAACGTGGCTGCACCATCACCATCACAAGTTACAGAAAATATATACTCCTTTAAGTAATCTTCAGGTAATCCTAAACACTCAAGATGACTAATTAAAGAGTTTAGAATTCCTCTAGCAGTTACATCTGATAATTCGATGAAATCTGGGAAAAGACTCACAGGAGCCGAAAGTTCAGGAAGAACTACATGAACAATAACAATCAATGTTGTTATGTTACTCACAGTTGTCGATTCATTAATAATAACGGTATTTTTTTCTTGGAGTTCATTATTTTCTCTATTGATGTTTATCTGATTTCATTTGCGATATGGCTAACAATGTTAATGCAAGCATTTACAGAATGAAGAATATATCCCATGTCTAGGCCATTAAGTTCCTGAAAATTTATTTCGTCTTCAAAGTTGCTAAATTATTAATTTCTCCTAGCAACTTTGTAAGCAGTTCGAGACAATTTTCCTGTTATTATGAGACAAAATATTTAGGAAAACTTTCTATAATGTTTCGTTTTTTACTTAAGATTTTATTTTTTGGCACGCTTTGTGCGCTGCCCTCTCCTTATGATCGTAAATCTTTTTTCTTAATGACATTAACTGCTTCCGAGATTTTCCAAAATGACTGATTTTACTATTTGCCCACTCTGCTGAAATTTCCGTTCCCATGTGTTTATCGACGAGACTTCCGACATCACGACATACTTTACAGCCTAACATTTTATTCTTGACATACAGCCACTCGTTTCTCTCGCAGAAGTCATTTTTCTGTGGTATCCAACATTCGGGTCAATCATTAGCAGAATCTGCTTCTTTTTGACCACGTGGATCATCGGTCTTGGTTTCGTGATCCTGTTCACCAGTGGTGAAATTCAGCCGGAGCTCTTCGGGGCCTGGCCCACAGAAATTTTTTATGCACCGAACTCGGAACATTTCTCTGTTTTTTTTTTTTTTTTTTACTTTTCAACATTTATGGTATTTAAGCCTAACTCGAAACAGACAGCAATGGCAGGTTATTAAGACGTGCATGTGATTGGTGCGGTATTAACAAAAGATCGCGCGACCGAAAGTTAAAAGCATAGCCGGAAATTGAGTTGAAATGCTAACTCTCTTCAACCGAATTCCATATATGAAACTGCCATAACAATATTCACTATACATATATATTTCTTAGTTTTAACACGATTACGAATTTTAACACGTTCGGTTGAATTTTATTCTTGCTTTGGGGCAGGCGAACTCACACACATCTAATTAATAACAATAGTTTTTAGTTAGATAATGTGTTTCCAGGTGCAACATATGGTGTTGCTTGAGTCTATACAGCATAGTTTCTGTATGAAGGGACATGTTATTTATTAATTAGTGTCGTTTTTATCCCAGTTGTCTCTAATTTCACTATTAGTTGAGATATATATTACACAGACCTGCTCATACCTTATTCACTGACATAATATTTTTCTTGTTTTTGTTGTTTGTTTCTTGTTTATTTTTCTTACCTGTGCAGTATAGTGGCTGTTGGGCAGGGCGTGTTGTTTACCATTGCAAGCGAGTTGCTATCGCCCGACGTGAACGTATTTAAGCTTTTTTTCATGTGTATATGCGAGGTATATATGTATCACGAAGTATATGCGAAACCTTTTAATTTCTCTTTTCGAAAAGTAAAATCAGGGGTGCAAGTTATATGCGAGGGCGAGTTATATTCGAGTAACTATGGTATTCAACTATGGATAAGTACATTGGTACCTTCTTTAAATGGAAAAATAGCTCAGATGACAGTGATAATACAAAACGAGTTTGTAATGACAGTTTGTTTGTAGGTTCTGAAGAGAAAGAGGCCTGTAACGAATCCACAGAAACACAGAATTCCCATCAGTTGCAATGCGATTATATTACTGGACACTCGATCAGCGGATCGTATTCAAAGGTAAACACAATTGGTTATTTAGTAGGAATATTTTTCTTGTTTGTGACTTTTCTTCCTTTATAGGGATTACTCCTACACGATTGTGTTATTATTCAACAATTGTTTACAGTTTTGAATGTGTATATGAAATCAATATTAACAGTCTTCTGATTTCAAACGCATGATGAAAGGGACGGGGAGGTTTGGAGCTCTCCGGAGAGCATTCAAAGATAAATACAATTTGTTATTTTGTATATGGGCCCCGGAACTTATTCGTTTAGAATTTAGCCACTTCTCTTCACCAATTGTATTTTCGCTGGTAGTTTTCTGTTTTACAAGATCACAAGTATATTCAGCAATTTCTGCTTTTTCAGCCTTCCTCATTTACTCAATGGCATAACGGAACTACTTATTTTACTCATTTTGAACAATGATTGCACTGATTTAACTTAGATTAATTCAAAACTCACGTGAACACTTGCTTGTTGCAGAGTGAATATAGAACTGATAAACTGATATTGGAAGCAATCGGAAGTGAACACAAATTGCTGTTTCCGGTTGCGTACCAACCGATGAAACAGGAAAGCAGGGTACCAACTTATGATTAATAAAACTGAAAATTCAAGTCGTGAAAACAGTACCATCTACCGGAATATTTATAATCAGAAGCTACTTGTGCATAGGCACTGCAGAACTGCAGCACCCCCAATTTTTCAGAAATCAATTTTTTTTAATTGAAACACGCATACACTGTACTTACAGTGTGTATGTATATTTCGAAAGTTGCAACCCCCGATTTCAAGCCACGACCCCCACTGCTTGTAATACATTATGCTGTCAATAAATCGCAAATTTTTAAAAACTTAAGAAAAAAGGTGCCAGTACTACATATCGCCAGAAAAAAGCAATGGTCTCAGCAATTTCAGGTACTTTGACTCGCCAGTCATCCAATACCATATTGTGCACTTGATCAATGATTTCTGGTGTTGTTACACTTTTTGGACGTCCTTCACTTGGATCATCTTCAAGGCTGGTACGTCCACGTTTAAACTCGACAGCCCATTTCTTAATTGTCGAAAACGAATGAGAAGAGTGCCCGAAATTTTTTATGAACTTCGAGTGAATTTCTTTTGGCGTTAAGCCTTCTTTTACAAAGAATTTTATAACTACACGATACTCAATTTTAGCTATTTCAAGGAATACAGGCAACACTTTTGCTTCAGATAGCTGTATAAACAAACTACTTGATAGAATAACTTGCAATTTCACATGAATGCTTATGACTGATGTAACAACTTTGAAAAAATATTGCCAATAGTATTGCCATCTATGGTTGAGGCAGAGAACTTTTCAGACCACGCTCCTATTTTATTCCCATACTAAACAATATCAGAAATGCACTAATTTTGCAATAAAAATCGTGCATGAAGATCTTTTAATGATGAAATATTTTAACTCAGTTTTGAAAAATTTTCCACTTTCTTTATTTTTATCCATTTTGTTTTAAATGGAATTTTTTCCAATACCATAAAATGATCCGAGTTTAATTTATAGCCTGGATGTACTCTTACATCTAGGATTCATTTGGCGAATTTAAAATTGCGATAATCTAGTTAATAACTGACTTACATCGTCTAGCTTGCCATCTATAGTTATGTATAGATGGTCAGCCTGGTTGACCGAATGGTTAGCATATCTGCTCTCCAGCCGGCTGTGGGTTCGAATCCCGCAATGGGCATGAATGTTTGTGATTGTCTGGAAAGATACTGCTGATGGTAAGCGGTAGATGCCGTTGGTGTAGATGATGGTAGTAGTGGTTTGTGGTAATTGGCAGATTGAGTGGTGGAGACATAGTTGTGGAGAAGATACCTTCCCTCGATGGATCTTTGGACTCCGAGGTGTCATGCAATAATAATAATAATAATAATAATAATAATAATAATATTTTTATTTATGATTATCTCTGTTTAAATATTGAGTTCATTATTCTCTTATTATTAAAAATGATACAATCGCGCAGTTCTGTGTCATTTTGATTACATATATCTTCACCAAATCTTCCCATGTTCTTTTTATATTTCCTCTTTACTATTCTAGCATTTAAATCCCTTGCTAATAGTGAAGTAAATAGAGTTGTTTTGTTTGTTTTATCTATGATTTCTGCAGTTGCGTATGAAATATTTACTGTCTTCTTCTTCTTTCCCCCTTGCATCTTCCCCTGATTATTGCCTTGTGATCTCTTAATGTTTTGATTATAAAGACTATCAGTCTTTCAGTTCAGTAGTTGTAGTATTCAATATTGTTCTTCATAGATTTGTGTATTATTATCATTATAGTTGCTTATGCTCTTTTTACTCCGCTATATATTTGTATAAAAAGTTCTCAAAAAGTCAGCTAGCTAGCATCTTTTCTCCCCATATAGGGAATAAAATAACTTTTGGAGACTGAAGGGGAAGTTAATCTCCACTGGTAGTCAATTAGAGATAGCTGGCCAAATACTATGTCTAACAATACTTGTAACAGGCGAAGAGATGAGGCTGATAAATGCTGCTATTTTGGTCCCTAATCATAACACACTATGTTTTGTTGTTGTTTTTTTTTTTTGCCTCAAAACAATGTGGAGTCTACCGTCGATTTTCTTTAGTTTCATGGACGTTATACCCGACTTCCAGGAGAAAAAACTTGCTTGCCGGTGCCAGAGATCGACTAATTCGGGAACCGGTGGAGAAATGTTTAGCAAGAGTGTTTCTAGTTGGCGACTAGAATAGAACTTGCGATGCTCTTCCTTCGTGCTGTCTAGCGCCCTGGACGGCAGACGCCATTTTCACTGAGCTACATAGGCTGTTGTATAAAATGTCTTAAATTATAAATTAATTATATATTAATAAATAGATTGTATACAAAGCTTTATCAAGTTTTAAATCTTTTACTTCATTACTTTACGAGGGCCTACTGGGTCAAATCAGCTCTAGTTTTTCTATTTTATAATATTTCATTTCGTTTTGTATTAACTTCTGGGCTTTGAGTAATTATCTGACTAGGAAATCGGTCCAAACAGAACGTTCAAAAAAAAAAAAAAAAAAAACTTTACAAAATTTTTTGACTTCCAATTCACGCGGGGAACTTAAATTTCATTGATGGCATTTTAAGAATGGAAGGATTGCTCATCAGATGGCAGACCAGTTTTCGTTCTTCCTAATCCGTTTAGTGTGTGTGTGAATTGGATTTTGGTAGCGTTCATTGCTGTGTTTTGTATCCTGTTTTCAGATGAGTGCTTTTAATTACGCGCTGAGATAGATATATTTGTTGTGTGAATTTAGTTTCACACAGTTCCATAATGAAACGAAGAACAAAAGTACGTTCGAAAGGTGGCCCTGGGGAACTATTTGCACATGGAGCGATTCTTAGGATGAAACTTACGAATTTTTTGTAAGTAGGTTACAGATATTTCATTTTACTACGAAAAACTGGTGTGTGTAAAAGAAAATATTCTTTTAAAATTAGCCAAGTATGTAAGATTCTTCAGCTGTCAGTGAAAATCAAAACTTTCGGAGGCTTTGGTCCGCAACATGACTTTCATTACCCCGTTTAGTATAATTTTGTCGTGTTTTACGTTATTATTATTATTATTATTATTTTCATCCCACGAGCAGTATGGAATCATGACATTCGTCATAAGATGATCGCTTAGGACATCACAAAGTCTATTCACCTTCATAAACCCACAGGATGAAATACAACAATAAAGTGTTCATTGAACAATTCCACTATGTCCTCTGCATCAGTCACTCTATTCCCATTTTTATCCCACAATGTCATTCTTCCACAATCATTTCTCTTCCTACTGGCCACATAGCTAAAAAATTCCCTAGGATTTTCTTTGGATCTTAGGGCTAATCTCTTCTCATATTCCAGTTTTGCCTTCTTTACCATACTAGTCACTCTCCCGATCTGTCTTATATTCTTCATGCATCTGCTCTTCACCTGTATCCTTATATCTCTTCCATAGCTTCACATACAGTTCCTGTTTAATATTGTTTGCCATCCACTTTATACCAGATGGTGTCCTCTTCTTCCACTCATGGAATGTAGCTTACTATTACTGCTAACAAATAATCCTTCACAATTTCTAAAGCACTAATGATATCCTGGCTTTCCAATTCCTCCCTCCATGAAACTTCCCCAAGTGGATGTCTAAGACTATTATAATCACCTACCTTATAATTCCACATACGTTCCATTTTCTTTGATACTCCTGCATGTCTATTCATCTTCCAAGTGAAAACCACATGGTCACTCTCCCCAACAGGGGGAGATGTCATCTCAGTTATTATCAACTCTTCTGATTCTATGACCAAATCCAAAACTCTTGAACCTCTTGTTCCCTCTATTACATGTTGCCTAAGACATTTGTCCCTCAATAATTCTAGAAATTCCATTCCCTTATTGCTACATGCATCTTCTTCTCCCCAATTTATACTGCTGTAGTTAAAATCTCCCACAACAATCATTCTTCTTTCACTTGCCAAGCTCAACTGTCTAAACATCTCATGTCCCCACCCCTCTGTGCTCCTTGGTTTGTAGCAACACCCCACTAAATATCCTGTCTTGCCCACCTCTACCGCAGTGCTTCTCAAACTGTGGGCCACCGCCCCCTTGGAGGCCATTGACTTTTTGTTGAGGGGGTCTGTGAAATAATGAAAACAAATTGAAAATGTTTTAAGACTAAGTAGATTTTTTTATCTTAAAAGAAACATATTTAATTTTTATTATTTATTTTTTGTTATTTTTTATATTTTAATGGAAAAAAAAATTGCACATTGGTGAGGGTTCAGAAATTTTGCTTACTGCATATTTCGGTGCTTAATGAATATTAGGAAATATATGTTTATTCATATAAGTTTCATTTCAAAACAGAAATCTAAGAATTGCAGTTTCAGATATTTCACTTGATATTGACTTTTTGTGTAGCAGTATTGAAACACATCCGTCACATTAAATTGTTATTAAACTTCTTTTATGTTTTTAATTCTTTCTTTATTACTAATCGTTTTACGTTTCATGTGCTTGTACTGCCCACAACAATATATTATCTATATAAATAACAATATATCTATCTATATAAAATTATGAGATAATGTGCCATGTGTATGTAAGATTCTAAAAATGTAATATTTGCATTTTATTTTTGCAATATTCTCTGTGTTCGTTTTGTATTGAATATAAATACAATAAATATTATAATACTATATGTCTATATTATGATTTTTTTTCGAGGTGGGCCTTGAAATATTTTAATTTTTCCAAAGGGAGCCCTGACATCCAGAAGTTTGGGAAGCACTGCTCTACCACACACCATATGCTTTCAAAATCATTATTGTCCCTGCCTTCCACTCTTAGAGGACATAAGTCATCACTTATAAGCAGTACTCCACCACCATGCTTTCCCTTCCTATTCTGCCGAAAAATGCTGTATCCTGTTACTTCTATTCCTGTTATTATATCCTCTTCTGTCAACCATGTCTCTGTGATCCCAATAAGCTTTGGCCAGGCTGATGCTATTCATGCCACCAATTCCTCTCCTTTATTCCGGATACTCCTGGCATTAGTGTAAAGCATAAAAATGCCACTGTTTCTATATCCAACATTATCTCCTCTAGACTCCACTGGGCTCATCATTACCTCATGTCGTCCCCCTTCTTCCAGGTACCCATTCCCACAAGAGGCCACCCCCCTGCTACCATCCACTCTGGGCATTCTAGTTTCCCTGCATTGACATGCCGACTCATTCAGAACAGCAATCTCTCCAGATGCCTACATCCTTCCTTATTCAAATGCAAGCGTCTCTCCCATACAATTCCTTTCTGTCCTCAAATGCCCTCTAAGCATCCACATATGCTAATCTTCTCTTCTGACACATTCTAGCTATTATATTATTCAATATTTCTGCTCTTCTGCTCAGCTCATCACAATCATACCTAGGCAACACGCACACTATCTTTCCTCTCTGCGTCTTCTTTCGTACAATCTCAAGCAAGAATCTCATATCTCTCGCTGCCCAATTTACATTACCTCTCAAGTCATTTGTTCCTACCATCACAATCATCTCATCCTCCCTTTCACCCCCTCTAAATTGCCATAGCTACACTTTCTGTCGTTCCTCCAGGCAAACACTCCTCACGCATCCTATCTTACACACCATGGAACATTGAGTCCCCATACATTACACCTCTTACCACCCTGTTCCTTGATTGCTCATGCATCCCTCACTCTCTCTCATCTAACACTTTTTCTCTGTGTTCCCCTACTTACTTACCTTCCTGACATCTCTCTCTCTATCCCTGGTTCCAGTGCTCCCTCACATTCTTTTCACCTCTCTCCTACTGTTTCCATTCTCTCCTCTTCTATCATTCCCATAACTTTCTCTCATTCCCTCTCTTCCACTATTGATGATCAGCATTGATTCATAAAGGGTAGGTCTTATTTTAGCAATTTACTTGCACTATATGATAAGGTAATGAGTGTTAGATAAGGGAAAATCATGTAAAGTGATATTCTTGGACTTTGCAAGAGTGTTTGATAGATTACCACATGAGAAGTTGGTGTGCAAACTGCAGAGGAATGGAATAGACAGTACAACTTGCTTGTATCTGATTGATACCAGCAAGTTGTGTATGATGGAGCAGTGTCTCAACAAACGAGGGTAACCGGAGGCATGCCCCCAGGGTTCTGTTCTTCCCCCCCTGCAGTTTAAATTGTTTGTAAATGATATATCATGTGGACTGAATGGGAATCTTCAGTGGTTTGCTGTTGATACCAAGTTGGGAAGAATTATGTAGCATTAAATAGCACTTCTTCTTATAATTCCCTTCAGGAAGATAGGAATAAACGTAGACAAAGGAGTGGTGCTGTAGTTTTAATATTAATGAGTGCAAAGTGTTATATTTTGGAGTGCAGAAATATAAGGCTGTGAACTATACTGACGGTGCCATATTGCAGGAAGTGGATGAGATTCGAGATTTGGAAGTGATTGTTGACAGCAGACTGAAGTTTAAAGGGCATATTGAAAGTGTTGCAAAGACTGCACATCGTAATGCTGCTATGATAAGAACTACTCTAGCATGTAGTGATAAGGAAGTGGTTGTGCCACTGTATAAAGCACTGATCAGAACACACTTGAACTATTGTGCTCATATTTGTTCACCTGGTTTTCAGTGTGATGTGGAAACATTGAAGAGAGTCCAGAGATCAGTGACTAAGACAATATCAAGACTTTGGAATGCTGGCTATAGAGAGAAGTTAAGGAAGGATGCAAGTTTAGTGAGAGGATTATGTCAGATTAATCCAGATGGGATTATAAAGAGTATTAGGTGAGAGGGGAAAAACCAGAGGCCATCCCTGGAATTATAAAGATACCAAGAAATTATATACTTCGTTTAATCCTTTATTCAAGTGTAAGCAAACAAAGTTTGTGCCTGAAGTATTTTCAGGACTGGGGCAACTCGTATAAGGAAGCTAAGACTTCACATCACTTGCCTTAGTATCCCATAATGCAAAGCACATCTCCTTGCAGACATGTATAATGCTATCCATTATGGAAAGGATCACTACCCAGACCACTTTGACCATCATTGAGGTCATTTCAGTTGGAACCAGACCCAGAGGTGATACTAAGGTTGAAGTAATGCAGAAGTCATTTTTTCATATAGCCTTTGCTTCCTTATATGAGTTGCCCCAGTCCTGAAAAAATACTTCAGGTGCAAACTTTGTTTTCTTACACTTGTATAAAGGATTGAACCAAGTATATAATTTCTATATATTATTATATTATATAATATAATAATTTCTTTAATTTATAGTATAACCAAGTGAAAAAAACTTCCAACAGCGAGAAGTAGATTTCTTACATGGAGAATTATCAGTAGATGGAATGTGTTGTTAATTCATGATGTGTTAAGGATTTTAAGATTTGGTATGATAAATATGTTAGTTGAATGAGCTTCCCACATTTAGTCTGCTGGCTCCATGGAGGGTGCAATAATAATAATAGTTAGTATTGAAAGTTGCACCTGTAGGTTGAATGGGTAGAGAAATATATAGAGAGAAACTGTGAATGCTATACATTGGGACCAACAATAAATGAGTTAGCTGAGTTTGTTTGCATACCTTTTTTTTTTTTTTTTTAAACTTGGTTACTGTAAGTTATTATTGCACTCAAACAGACAACTTGTGAAAAAAATATTAATTTTATAATAATTTCTATGTAATGAGATAAAATTAACATACTTGTTTTTGTTTTGCAGAACATATAAATCAGTAGAATTTTGGCCTGGCCCACATTTGAATTTAATTGTAGGTCCTAATGGATGCGGGAAATCAGCTCTTGTTTGTGGCATGTGTCTTGGGCTTGGTGGACAGGTTAATGTGATTGACAGAGGTTCCCATATATCAGAATACATAAGACATGGTGCCAGTAAAGGATCAATTGAAATAGAACTGTAAGTTTTTATTTTTAACTTTAAATTTTAAATTTTTATTAAACATTTTTAAGTCTGCTTAATGTGGTAGTTCAATCATTATGATTTTCTGTATTTATCCTCAAGTGGTGTGCCACATAATATAACATTTAAACACAATCATGGTTTCATGACCAGTTTCCAAGCTTGATTGGCCTCGTATTTGTTAAACCCCTACATTTCATAGGGAGATATGATAGAGACCTACAAGTTATTAAGGGGTTGTTATAGGATCAATGCTGGAGAGGTTCTACAGAAAATAGTGGGAGATCGGGAGAGAACCAGAGGTCATCCCTCGAAACTGTATAAAGAGGGTGTGAGTAGGGGAGTGAGAGGCAGGTTTTTTTTCGTACAGAGTTGAGAATGATTGGAATGCCTTGCCTGAGAGCGTGGTGTCTGCAAGGAGTTTGAATGTGTTCAAGGCACAGTATGATGAGTCTTTGAGTCCATGAGGTCTTGGGGTAATAATAATAATAATAATTTCAGCCTTCTTATTGATAAAGGAAATTTGTCATGTTTCACTATTCAGTCTTTAGCAGGATAAAATTGAATTTCATATTGAAAAGAATAACATATAAGAAAGTTTTAAAGTGAATAAAAGTTGAGCAGCTCTCAGATGTGAACTGTAGACTAAAATACACAAAGATTATTGAAGAAAAAATGAAAGAGTTTGAGAACAGGAACCAAACCTTGGAGATTCAGTGGCAAGCCTTGAAGAAAACCCTGATTGATTCAGCCAGAGAGATATGTGGTGAGGTTGTCTGCAAGGATAGAAAAATTAGAACTCCATGGTGGACACAGGAAGTTAAAGAGGCAGTGAAGAAAAAGAAGAAAGCATATCAAACATTCTTGGCAAATAAGTCAGCTTGTGTTCTTAGAGAATACAGAGACAAATGTAAGAAAGCTAAACAGTGTGTAAAACTAACTAAACAAAAGTCATGGGAGGACTTTGGCAAGAATATAGAAAATAAATATAAAGAAGGTGGCAAAATATTCTGGAGGTTGTTGAAGAAGTTTAGGAATGGAGGAAAGAGTGCTGTAAAAGGAATTAGAGATGATAAAGGTGACATGAAAACGGGAGAAAAAGATATCCTTGAAGTATGAAGTAATTACTTTGAAAATTGCTAAATGAAACTAGCAGTGATGATTAAAATGATTAAAACCACAATGATTAAAAACACTGATCAGGCATGCAGTCAGGAATACATATCCATACTTGAAGTAGAAAAAGCCATCAAAGGCTTGAAATGTGGAAAGGCAGTAGGAGTAGATGATATTCGACCAGAAATGCTGAAGTATTGTGGTATAAAAGTCTTACAGTGGCTGTAGTTCAGAATGCCTGGACAGAGGGACGAATTCCAGACGATTGGAGTAGAGCTCTCATAGTTCCCATGTATGAAAAGGGAAATAAAACTGAATGTGAGAATTACAGAGGTATTTCCCTACTGAGTGTTCCAGGCAAGATATATGCAAGTATACTTGAGAAACAAGTATACTTCCACAATTCTTCTCAAGAAGAATTGTGGAAGAAAAGCTTGGTGAAGAACAAGCTGGATTTCGGTCAAATAGAGGCTGTCAGGATCAGATCTTCACTTTACGACAAATAGTGGAGAAATCATGGGAATATAACAAAGATCTGTATTTAAGTTTTGTCGATTTGGAAAAGGCATATGACAAGGTGCCAAGAGAGAAGCTATTCAATACACTACAGTTATATGGTGTCAATGGGGCATTATATCAAGCAATTCTTATTCTTTATTTGAGTTGTAAGTCAGCAGTTAGAATTGAAGGAAGTACAGGAAGATGGTTTAATGTTAAATCTGGTGTGAGACAAGGATGTACATTATCCCCTCTGTTATTCATTATCTATATGGATCACATTATGAAGGAAAGTGGTATTAAACATGATATCAAAATTGGAGATGTTAATGGCAGTTCATTGCTTTATGCGGATGATGTTATACTTCTAAATAAATCCGCTACAAGTTTGCAAGATTCCCTGACTAAATTGAATAACTGTTGTAATAGATATGGTATTAATGTCAGCAATAAAAAGGCAAAGAGAATGAAAATAGGCAGAATCATTGAAAATGTCAACTGTGTTGTGAATGGGGAAACCTGTGGAACAAGTAAAACATTTCAGCTACTTAGGCATGATTTTTACTGAAGATGGTAAATTAAATATGGAAATAGACAGCAGAATCAACAAAGCTGGTATGGTAGGAAGTCAGTTGAATAAATTCATATGGAATAAGAGAGAAATTAGTCAGAATACTAAATTAGCTGTATACAAGACATTGTTCAAACCAGTTTTAACTTATGGATCTGAGAGCTGGATCAGAAGTAAAACACTTGACCAAAGACTAGATTCCGCATATAGGAGAGTCCTGAGAAAGATTATAGGCATGAACAGATGGCATCAATGGCAATATCATATTAAAAACGTGAATATAAGGACAGAACTTGACATTGTCAGCATCCAGGAATGCGTTAGCAGAACTAATCTCAGGTTGTATGGTCACTTAAACAGAATGGGCGAAGAAAGAATAGCAAAACAAGTGTTCTCTGCCAGGTTGGCAGCAAAACGACCCAGAGGAAGACCAAGATATAGGTGATTGATACGGTACAAAGTGCCTTAGACGATAGAAATATAAGATCTGATAATGTCAGATCTTATATTTCTATCTTGACAAGTCTTGACAAGTAACATACTGATTTGGAGGAAAATTGTAGATAGGAAGTTAGTAATGATGTAAATTTTTCATGTAGTACTATCATATCCTGTACACCCCTTGAGGGTATATATCAGGAATTTGATGATGATGATTGATAAAGTAAGCCTGTGGACCAGATCCAGTTGAAAATCTTGAAAATGTCTAGAGCAGTGGTTTTTCAACCTTTTTCCACTTGTGTATTCCTTTTAAACCAATCCATTTTCTATAAATTGTACCCCTGGTTTTTAAAATAGCTGTTTTTAAATATTGACACTTTTGTTCAGTGCCTATCTTACTGTAAAATAGTGGAAATGATTGTTTTTCCGCCATTACTGATTATTTTTCGTGTACCCCTGAACTGCGTAGTACTCTCCCCCCCCACCCCCAGGTGTACACATACCACTGGTTTGGAACCGATGGTCTAGAGCAGTGTTTCTTAACCTTTCTAAGCCCAAGGACCAGTATAATGCCTAAAACAATTCTATGTACCACTAAGTTACAGAGGCATAGCTTGGGGGGGGGGATCCTCCAGAGCAGCGCATTTCTGGTGTTTAAGAAATCTTGCCTATAAAACTGCATTTCTATAAAATGCTGTTTTATGTTTATAAAACTGCAACTCAGTGATGAAATAGACTTCGACAATGTCATCATCATCGACAATTTTGCAAATAGAAAAGCAAATAAAATAACATTTTAGAATGTTGGAATTAAAGTTTTACTTCAAAAATAAACATAATATTTTTAATTTATTTCCCTATACGTCGTTTTGACTTTCAGCAATTTTTTTAAAAACCTAAGTAGGAATTACCAACATTTCGGAAAAACTGTGCTATTTATAACATAATAAATCTAAAAGCATGTTTTGAATACGTATGGAAATATAATTAATTAAATTGGAAGTAAACGATTAAAAGTGTATCATCACTGAACAAAGTTTTATTTTTTATTAAACAAATAAATAATACGATATAATTATGTTACTACTTACTTGCAGCCCTTGCAGAGTTGATGGATATCTGGCTCAATATTGGTCAACTTCAGTTGAAGATCAGCACACACAATAAGACGATGTCTGTATTTTTTTATTTGAAGGAACGATGAAAATCCTTTCTCAGAAAGATAAGTTGTAGAAAACTGCACGACGATTTTGAATACTTCTTCAGATAATTCGGGAAATTCACTTCTCACTGAAGGTGAGATCCAAACTTGAGCCAAACCAAGATCATGGAATTGCATTTTAAGTCCACTGTCACATGAAAGCTCAATTAGCTGTTCTTTTTTCGATAACGAAAGGTCGTTCTCGTGACTACAAGCCTGAAATGGATCGCAAACCAACAGAAATTTCTTATGAAAGTTATTCGGAAAATATGTTTTAAAATTCTGTTTCAGAGTTTTGAGGTAGTCACAAACCCTTTCCAGAAACACACAATCAACAAAAATATAATTTTTCACTAAAACGATTCCAGTGTTCCAAATTGTCTGTCTTTTACATAACTAATCCATAACACCAGTTTTTTTCTCGACTGCCATTATTTTGTCGTAGGCATCAAAAACAGTTAAAGAATTTCCCTGAAAGGAGAGATTTAGTTCATTTAATTTCGAAAAAATGTCTGAGAGATAGCATAGTGTTGATAACTATGCTTCGTCGACAAGGAGTGATGCAAAATCAGAATTATGTTCATTTACAAACAATTAAACTTCGTGCCTTAATTGAAATAACCGTAGTACTTTGCCCCTGGAAAGCCAGCGAATTTCAGAATGAAGCAAAAGTTGTATATATTTACTGTCCATTTCATCGCAGAGTACTGAAAATAACCTGTTATTTAACAGTCGAGCTTTAATAAAATTAACTAGCTTTACAGCGTTGTATAACACAGTTTTAAATTCTGGTGCCATTCCTTTTGGCTAACGCTTCTTTATGTTCCCAATTCGTATCCGGAGCTTCTTCCTTGACCATAGGAACAATCTCACTATGCCTGCCTGCCTGTAAGGGCGAGAGCGTCAAACCAAACAGAAGCCTATACATTTTTCCCACTGGATCCCTTTGTGTATTATGTAATTATTGAGAGTATCAAATATTTCTTCTCCAGTTGTTCGGGATGGCAAAGTTCTACAAAACAGAATTTCATCATGAATGTTGTTATCATACGCATATCTTATGTAGCATATTAATTGCGCATCACTTGTAACATTAGTAGTCTCGTCTATTTGTACCGAATAATAAGGGCTCTTTTTAACTCTTTCGATTAACTGCGATTTTACGTCACCTGCCATATCATTAATTCTGCGACCGACAGTGTCATTTGAAAGCGGAATCAAATCAACATCTTTTAGTAACTTGTTGCCAAAAATCGTTTTTATCATATCTTTTATAGCTGTAGCATATTTTCCCCGATAGAATGAGATTTCCCTGTTTTCGCTATGTGCAAACTTAAGAAATAGGATATTTCCAATGCCTTGCTGTTAATGGAATTCATGGCCGAAACTATATCTTTCCCATGATGTAATATCCCTAAGCGTCGCTGAAAATATTCAATTGGTTTATTTTTCACATCGCAATGTTTAGTTTCTAAATATCGTCAGAGTTTCGCAGGTTTCATGCACTCGTTCGACAATGCTTCATAACAGAAAACACAATGAGATTTCTGCTCACTTTCATCTCCACGCTAAGTAAACCTGAATTCCAAATAAGAACTGTTATATTTCCTGCTGTATTTTTTCTTTGAACTGCTTGTTTCTTCTACTTTATTAGTATCAGATTTACCCTTAGAACATGTGTATTACAATTAGGGTGAGCATCTGCTGTTTCATTTGCTTTTCTTTTCAAAAATCTTTTCTTAGCCACTTTTCCATTATTAAAAAAACGTTTCTGAAAAATATATAAATATGTAAATGCTGGGGTTAACTCATGACACACTTTGTCCAAGTATCACTTAGCACTTCCGAAGATGTACTGAGCCTTGGTTGAAGGAGAGAAACCTTCAATAATAAAAATCAATAAACAATAAGCAATTGGTTGAAATGTGGATAACACATGTTCACTTCAAATCTGAAAAAACAACAAGGGAAGGTGAAGTGAACAACAATATAGTTTTATTGCTTCTGCCTTTGAACATTCTGATGCAATTTGTTGGTTAAGTCTCCATTTGAGTTCAATATTTTTGACTTACTTATTCAATTTTAATTTGTTTTGTTTGGATAATTTAAAAATATTTATTTAATTAAGTCTGCCTGCGGACCACCTGTTCCCATCGTCGCAGACCACAGGTTGAGAAACACTGATCTAGAGTAATCACGAGTTTCTCGAGAGGGGAGGGATTTGCGCTTGTTTAGGAATTTCCATATGGAATGATCTGCTGTGGAGATGGAGGTGAGCTTGTGTCTTTCGTGACTTGTTCAGAGAGCTCTTATTTTTTGGCTGTCAAATTTACATAATTTCTTAATTGTTGTGGGATAGACATGGTTTAAGATAATCTGCTTTGGGTTGGTAATTTCCTGATTTAAATCATTGGGAACATGTATTTATATGCACTGATGAATTGAGAGAGAGTGCAATTGATTTTTAACAGTGTAGGTGTGATAAGAATAAAAGTGTAGGTGTGATAAGAATAAAAGTGTAGGTAGTTTCCTACATTGCCTGTTTATGATAAATTTTTGTGTATGAATATTATTCCCTGATCTTGTGCAGTAGGTTTTAAAAAATTATGGAATTAGTATAATAATGATATTTGGTTGCAGATCAAGTGTTGATCAATTTTATTATTAAACTGAACCAAATTATGGAATTTAATAAATTTAGTTTAATCCTTTATCCAAGTGTGAGCAAACAAAGTTTGCACCTGAAAGTATCTTCAGGACTGGGGTAGGGTGGTACAACACCAGGGCACTCCTTGCAAAAGTGGAGCAAGCTACCAGCACTCCTATCTCAGTATCTCCCATAATGCAAAACACATCTCCTTGCGGATATGTCTAATGTTATGCATTAAGGGAAGGGCCACAACCGAGACTAGTTTCGACCTTTATTGAGGTCTCTTCAGTGGGAGCCAGGCCCAAGTTGAGATACCAGGCAGAAGCATTAGCAGGTCATCTCTACCTATAGGATTTTCCAAATGGTGTGCCACCCTTCTTTATAAATTACTCTTGATTTAGAGAAAGATGTTGAAAGTTTATTTTTCACTTGGTTAGAGTATAATAAATTTAATTTAATCCTTTATCCAAGTGTGAGCAAACAAAGTTTGTGCCTGAAAGTATCTTCAGGACTGGGGTAAGGTGTTACAACACCAAGGCATTCCTTGCAAAGGTGGAGCAAGCTACCAGCCCTCCTATCTCAGCATTTTGGATTTTGGTCAAATTTTGGACACCCTCATCATAATTATGCAAACAAATCATGGAGAGGAGAGAACAGGAATCGAGAACACTAATGGAAGTCTGAAATGATCTTAGAGGGGGGGGGGAGGTACAAGGATCGTATTGTGATGTATTATTAGATACTGGTTCCCACGTCTCTATCATAACTGAAGATTTTTTTTCAGGGAATAAAATCCAAGATATGGAGAGACATTACTAAGCTAAAAAGACCAATCGGATTATCGGGACTTTCATCTTCTGTGTTTTTATGTAACCAAGAAGGTTAGGGTAAAAATATGCTTGCCAGAATTTAATTTGTGTGTTTGGCAAGAGTTGGTCCTTCCCAGGACAATTTGTACAAGAGCACAGAAATACAGGTTCTCATGCAACTTCTCTAGAAATGAAATATTCCTAATGGGTAATAAACGCTCTAGAAAAGGGAACCGTAAATTTAAAAATAGAGTCGAGATTTATGAAACAAGAAAGCAGAATGAAAGAAATGTCGGGCCGACTGAAAGAGGTAATGAAATGTCTTGAAATAATCATACTGATCCTTCAATAGCTTCAACATCTGAAAGTAACAGTCAATCTAAGACTTACCTCGTCTCAAGTGTAAAATTAGTTAATGATCAGAGTGTAAAGAAAAAGGAATTAAGGGAGGGTAATCAAAAGGTAGTAGAAGTAAACATTATGGAGAGAAGCAGTAAGGAAATTCACCATCCAGGCAACGGGAGAAATAGAAAGAGAGCAAGAGGTCGGAAGGGAATAACCGACCCTGAGAATGCTTGAGACATGATACAGAAATAGATTAAAAGGAAAACTTTTTCATGGCTTAAACATTTTTCATGAAGGGATGGGCCTTTTTAAAATCTCAATGTAGCTTAAAAATACCAAAGCACTTTACATCGATTTTTTACATAGGTCAAGTCCCATGAGAACTAAATAACCTTGTTTGTTTCTATGTATATTTTGCAAAATATTAATGTAGTTAACCCTGTGGGAAGTGAATGTATTTACTGTTTTAACATCACAGACAGAGGCAATGCTTTCCCAGGGGAACTTTGTATATGTATATAGTTATGTGTAAGAGCGCAGGAAAAGTTGTTTACTAGTTTTGTATATAAGAGTTGCTTACTGCGTTTACACCTTTAAAGATAGTATCTAAGAATGTCGCTAGGTTTAGAGAAGTTTCAGCTGTCCCGAAAGAGAAGCAAAGTATCAAAGAGGTCCGCTAGTTTTAGAGACAAGTTTCCGTGCCCGGCAAAATACAATCAAAAGATTGCACGGAGGAGAACAAAGAGTGGGTTAAACTTAAATGAAGATGAAAGAGTCATGCCGAATTCTTCAGGATTTACTATCCTTAATGCAAGGCCGTGAGATCGCAAAATAAAAGGAGACCAAGGGGAGCAAAATGTGCTTTCCTGGTTCCATTCGTCACCAAAGAGGAGCTTCCAGGCTAGAGAGAGAGAGAGAGAGAGAGGGCTTCCAGTCGTTGCCGAAGAAGAAAAGGCTTCCAGACGCCAGAGGGAGGGATCCCGGTTGAGAGTTGGTGGCAGTTTCAGTATCTTTGAGGCAGCAGTTCGAGCTTTTGGAGACGGCAGTCATCCAGGCATTTTTGGCGAGCCAAAGCAGAGGAGAAAAGGCGACATAAATTACCTGAGGCAGCTTCGTTCGGAAGTTTTTCTTTTCGCCGTGGGAGAACAACCTTTTGCGGGAGCTGTATGAGTACAGCAGTCCACAGCCTGCTATTTTACTGAAGCCAGACATTCCTGTGGAAGCTCAAGATCTGAGATGAAAGAATTGCCTTAAAACGTTTTGTGCAAGACTGTTGAGTGAATGTGCAATACAGAGCCTTTGTAAGTGCCATACTTTTGTACAATTCCTCTTATAGTATGTTATAGAAAGACTTTTAAGAATTTGGTTAATAGCAGTAAGAAGTGTCATTAAGAGAATCGATTGGCATGTTGGAAGTTCATATAAAAATTGTAAAGATAACTTAACAGAGAGTTAGCTAACCTCTTTGCAAGTAAACTAGAAGTTTAATAACTTGAATTTGTAAGCAGAGAGTAAATAAGATTGTGAGTTAAAGAAGTTAATTAGTGTTAAAGAAAAAAGGTTCTAATTTATGCTAAAGATTTTATAAATGGATAGAGAAAGCAATCTCCCCATTGTTTAATTCATGTTTAATTTGTAAATAAACGTGTTTTAATTATTTGTTAAAAGAGTGTTGCCTGATCTTTTATTTTAAACTGCACTGTTCTTAAATAAATCGGACTTGTGAGCGGGAAATAATTTAAGGCAATAAAAATGCAGTTCAGTTACTTACGAACCACGACTGTTAAAGTAAACATTGATAAAAGAAGCTTCGCTCGTGAGAGAGAGGAGATCTACCAGAAGTTTTATTTAGTTTTATGTCAATTAAATGATATATTGGCGGTGCAGTCTGACAAATAAATTTCCAGTATTCATAGCCATTCAACTAGTAAATACGGAGGATGGATAATCATAGTATGCAGTAGAGTAAATGAGAAAGGTTAAGAGTGAAAAAGTGCATTAGAGTAAAGTTATAAAGAATTACTAATAGAACAAACATAGAAGAGAGTAAAGGAAAAGATATTAAATATATAGACCGTAAAAATAACATACGTTTACAGTGGCGCAGACAAGAGAAGATATTACAGGGTCCTCGTTGCCTCCAGTTGGTGAGAGCAATCATGTGGTATTGACTTGGAGATTGCAAAATTTGTGGATTTCTCTTTTAAGAAGGGGTATATACGGAACTACAGGTTAGGTAATTATAACAAGCTTTGGAGTGAGCTTGCGGCCATCCCATGGCAGAACATATTATAGGGGAAAGATGTTAGCCAGTGCATTGGATATAATCAGTGGGCGTCTGAGGAAAGCAATATCAGAATGTTCCCATGGTCAGGAAGACAAACAAGGTAGGCATTAGATTGATGAGTAGTAGTATCAGGCTTGATCTGCAAAAAAAGAAAATGTTATGGAGAATTTACAAAGAGAAAGGCGATCAATACACCCATGAGCAGTACAAGGCTCAAGCTAGGAAGTTTACCAGTATAGTAAGAAAATCTAAATCAGATTATGAGAAGCCCTTAGCCAAGGAGATCAAAGGTAATCTCAAAGAGTTCTTCTGCTATGTGGCAAGTAAAAGGAAGAATGACTTTTGAAGGATAACCTTAGTTGGTGCTGATGGTATTGAGGTGACCAATTCAGATGTAATAGTAGAGTTACTGAGTGATCACTTTTCAAAAGTCTATCACCCAAGTGACAAGTGAGGATGTCTCTGTACCTGTAGCAATAACTAATGTGAGAATTGAAGTTAATAAATCAGAGGTACTTAGTATATTTCAGAATTTATATGTAAACACTGCTGTAGGTTTAGATGGAATATCAGCTTGGGTGTTGAGTGAATGTGCAAAGGAATTGGCAATGCCTCTTACTTGGTTATTTAACTTAAGTTTGAACTCTGGTATGGTCCCTAGGGAGTGGAAGGAAAGAAGGCAAAGTGGTTCCTTTGCATAAAAGTGGCTCTAAAACTGCAGTAGTTAATTGCAGACCAATTGCCATCTCGTGAGTGGTGGTAGAAGTATTGCAAAAGTTAAGGACAGAATTCAAGAATGGGTGGATCAGAATATGATACTCAATAGGGACCAACATGGTTTTGCGAAAGGTTGATCCTGCCTTAGCATTTATTAACTTTTTACAACAGAATGACATCTGAGTTGGACAAGGTGAATGGCTACACAGTGATACTTCTGGATTTTGCTAAGGCTTTTGACAGGATACCATGTTGTGCAAATTAGAGCAGATCGGGATGGATACTAAACTGGTGATATGGATAAGAGAATGGCTCATGGTGAGATACCAGAAAGTAGTGTATGGAGGAGCAGAGTCAAGGATTAGGCGGGTGACCAGTGGTGTGCCTCAGGGCTCTGTGCTTGAGCCGTTATTGTTTAATTTGTACATATATGATATAGGAAATGGCTTGAAGGTTGATATTCAGTTCTTTGCTGATGAATCAAAGTTGGATAGTGCAGTAAAAAATCAAGCTGATGTTGAGAGTGTGCAGGATGATTTAAATAAGCTGGCAAAATGGGCAAAAGGTAATGGATGTTAGTTCAATGTGGAAAAGTGTAAAGTTATGCATTTTGAGATTAAAAGATTACCAGCTGTGTACTACATTGATGGAATGGTACTCCAAGAGATTGATGAGGCTAGGGACTTGGAGGTGTTGGTGGATAAGAAGATGAAATTCAGAGGATACATAGCTAAGGTGTCCAAGATTGCACATAGGATTACTTGGTTATTGAAGAACACTAACATTCAGAGATAAAGAGGTTATTATTCCCCTTTATAAGGCGTTGATACTTCCACATTTGGATTACTCTGCTCAAGTTTGGTCACTTGGATTCCTTGGAGATGAGGAGGTTGTGAAAAGGGTTCAGAGGAGAGTTACTAAGTTGGTGAGTGATGTAAAAAATTCTCCCTACATTGATAGATGGGGAGCTTGTGGATTGCAGAGGTTGGTTGATAGATGGAGAAGATGGGGGGGATATGATAGAAACATTTAAGTTAATAAAAGGTTTTTATAAGATTGATGCAGGGGAAATATTTCAGCTGTGTGATAGTAATGGAAGAACAAGAGGTCATCCCTGGAAATTAAGTAAAAGTATGGTTAACACGGCTGTATGAACGAGGTTTTTCTCCTGGAGGGTGGTGAATGAGTGGAATGCATTGCCTGACTCAGTTGTGAGTTCTTTGTCTGTAAATGAATTCAAGAAAAGGTATGATAGATATTGTTTTAATAGTTTGGGTCTCCTACGATGAGTCTACAGTCTACTAACTCCACGGAGATACCTGTAATAATAATAGTAATAAAATGAAAAAGAGGCAAATTCCTCCTCATCAGAAATATCATAGAAGCATCTAGAAGGAAGACTCATTTTACTAGAATTCTTGATTTCCTTACCAATTCTTGTTTAATGACACCAGTAATAACTAAGACTTATTCTTTACATTTCATGTCATCATGGCACTGTTCTACCGGATCTCTATCTGTATATTGTGCTTTAATAGAGCTATCAAGTTTTTGAGGTCAGTAAATGATTTATTGAATTTAGCTCTGTAATAGACTGTATTAAAAAGGTTCTTTGGCAAGCATATAGAGGTTTGTGTTCTGTGTGATTTCTGGCCAAGTCTATGGTACACTATATTTTGTGAGAAGTGGATGCTTCATGAAACCTAAAAGTCTCCACTTTGATAGGTCCTCAAAAACCCTGTAATAATTCAGAGTTACAGTCAGCAGCCACAGTTTATTTTTGACATGCATTACAAAATGTAACTTCGTCTTTATAGCACAATCACCTGAAGTCCCTACAATTTGCCTTCAGTCTTTTCACTTTCATAAAACTTCAGCGTATTTATTTATTTATTTATTTTTTTTTTCATTTATTGTTCCTAATGAAGGGCAAATTTATATAAATTATCCATAAATAATCATTTAATAGGAAACAATAAAATTCACAGAAACCAGAAAGTAGGTAACATTCCCTGTGCAGCCTGATTCACATTTCACCATATACTCAGCCACATCATCTGGTCTTTGACTTTTAAAAAAAAATATATATATATTTTTAAAAAACAGCCTTTTCATTATGTAAAATTTTCAAGTATTTAATTATATTAAGCTACTGAAATATGAGAACCAAAAGGCTTCACTTTGGCGATGCCCAATTATTCAAATTAAGTGGATATTGAATTCAACATTATTTCAAAGCCGAATAGAGAAACTACAAGAGTTTCATGCTGAATATAGAAACTATATAAAAGTTTCGGCAGATCCAAGCGTAAGCAAACCTTACATGACAGGGACAACTCGTAGTGAAGGTGGAGCAAGCTCTGATCACTATCCTTAGTAAAACACATCTCCGAGCAGATATGTATAATGTTATACTGAAAAAAGAAAATATTTTTTTTTATTTGATCTCTTTATTTCTAACAATTATTTTTAATATCCAAGTGCTTTTATTTGTTTATTGCACAAGGGTTCACTCAGATTGGTGCAATGACCTCTTTTTTACTATTTCTTTCAGAATCCAAAAAAATCACTGACTGAAGACCAAAATACAGAATAAACACATTTAATAAAACAAAAACAATATATACACACTTCAAACAATATTACATAACTATAACTAACTACAGAATCAATTGGATCCAAGGCCTTTTAAAAATAAACTTACACTTAAGACTAGACTAAAGACTTTGTTTTCACAATGAGAAAATGTTTATAGATAGTTTCTCTCTCTGTCAAGGCCCTTTTCCGAAGATATATGACTTTATTCTTCATTTTCATTGGATCCTTTCTCATCATTTACGTAGCACACATTAATTCTTCCTGACTCAATTCTGTCTCCTTTCCAGTAGAAATAATAGTTAGATCCGGCTTCCTTAAGACAGGTGAAACTTTCCAATCAGCGTTTCCTCGAACATTCCTTTAGAACGTAAATAGCAATTTCTTCTTTTATTCACTAATGCTTATTGACAGTCTTAACTCTTCCACTTTAAAAAAACTCGCTGTTCTGTGATTCCCTTTTCAGAATCTACTACTAATCTTCCAATTAGCATTTCCTCGAATATTCCTTTTAAAACACCTATAGCAATATTTTCTTTTATTTATCAATACTTATTTCACTTTGAAACTTCGTAGTTCCACGATTCCTTTTTCGGAATATACTATTAATATTCCTCTGACTGTCACATAAAAAAAAACTTAAGTTCCTCCGATTCTAAATATCTGCCGGCCTGTGTTCTAATTTGTTTCCAAACGCTCTCTTGTTTACTCCCTGTTACTTTGATACTGAACGCTCTCCTTGTCAGCTGTCAATCACACATCAAGCTTCTCGGCGAGCATGCGCACTCCATGAAACTGGCAAGAATGGCTGATGCATGTCTCCGTTAGCGACAAGAGAAAGTCTTCATAAAACACAACTTAATATTTTAAACTACAATAAAATTGTTTAAAGTAACACAACTATTCAAAGCCGGTAAGTACATAAATTTTTTAAATGCTTTACATATCACTTTCACAAAATAATTTCAATAACGGGCACATTGCAAGTGCCGACAATGTGTGTTATGAAACTAAAACTAATAAACATTCTAACATAAACGGTACGTAAAAATATTCAGAATTTTAAATTATGATTATTTTTACAATACATTATGGGGAGGGGTTACTACCCAGATCAGTTTCAACCTTTCTTAAGGTCTCATCAGTGGGAGCCAGACCCAGATGTATGTAAATACTCAGGTTGTGCTTTACAACGAGTACCTTTCACAAAACTTCAGTGTATTTATTTATTTATTTATTTATTTTCACTTATTGTTCCTAATGAATGGCAAATTTATATAAATTTTCCATAAATAATGATTTAATAGAAAACAATAAAATTCACAGAAACCAGAAATTAGGTAACATTCCCTGAGCAAATTTACTACGGTTGCCCCTGTCATGAAAGGCTTGCTGGCGCTTGGATCTGCCGAAACTTTTATATAGTTTCTATATTCGGCACAAAACTCTTGTAGTTTCTTTATTTGGCTTTGAAATTATGTAGGATTCAATATCCACTTAATTTGAATAATTGTGCATTGCCAAAGTGAAGCCTTTTGACTCTCTTATTTCAGTAATTCTTGGTACCTTTTTTGGCAAGTAGTATTTAAAGTATAAGCTCTGCATCACTACAGCCTGAGTATTTACATACATCTGGGTCTGGCTACCACTGATGAGACCTCAAAAAAAGGTCGAAACCGGTCTGGGTAGTGACCCCCCCCCATAATGTATAACATCATATATATCCACTAGGAGATGTGTTTTACATTATGTAAAACATATCCGCTAGGAGATGTGTTTTACATTATGTAAAACACATCTGCTAGGAGATATGTTTTACATTATAGAAAATACTAAGGATAGTGATTGGAACTTGCTCCACCTTTACTACGAGTTGTCCCTATCGTGAAAGGTTTGCTTACACTTGGATCTGCCGAAACGTTTATATAGTTTCTATATTTGGCTTTGAAATAATGTTGGATTCAATATCCACTTAATTTAAATAATTGTGCATCGACGAAGTGAACCTTTTGGCTCTCTTATTTCAGTAATTCTTGATGCCCTTTGTGATGTGACACCTTTTTTGGCAACTCATATGAAAAGTATAAGCTCTGCATCACTACTTCACTTCCATACTTCCATATCCATCACTTACATAATCTGGGTCTGACTCCCACTGACGAGACCTCAAAAAAAGGTCGAAACCGGTCTGGGTAGTCACTCCCCCCCTCCATAATGTATAACATCATACATGTCTGCTAGGAGATGTGTTTTACATTATGGAAAATACTAAGGATAGTGATTGGAACTTGCTCCACCTTTACTAAGAGTTGCCCCTGTCATGAAAGGTTTGCTTATGCTTGGATCCGCTGAAACTTTTATATAGTTTCTATATTCGGCACGAAACTCTTGTAGTTTCTCTATTCGGCTTTGAAATAATGTTGGATTCAATATCCACTTAATTTGAATAATTGTGCATCGCCAAAGTGAAGCCTTTTGGCTCTCTTATTTCAGTAATTCTCGGTGCCTTTTGTGATGTGACACCTGTTTTGGCAACTCATATGTAAAGTATAAGCTCTGCATCACTACAGCCTGAGTATTTACATACATATGTGTCTGGCTCCCACTGACGAGACCTCTAATAAGGTCGAAACCAGTCTGGGTGGTGACCCCATAATTAAGCTAATTAGCTTAATTAAGCTAATTAAGCTTCACAACATTAGCTTAATTAAGCTAATGTTAAGTGTGGAAATAAGTTTAGAACAATGCTATATTACAATTGCAAACCTACTTAAGAGTTGAAGGAGTTGGAAGAATAAGATATATAGATGGATATTCTACCGTATTTAATTAAATTCTACCAAACAAACTTTTGTGTTTGTTTGGTAAAATTGTTTGGTGGTTGGGAGTAGATGCTGTTGGTGTAGTTGCTGTCAGTTGGGAGTGGTGGAACCAGAGTTGTAGATGCCCTCCCTTGATGAATCTTTGAACTTCCTGGAGGAAAAATAATAATAATAATAACCAGTTTTTTGTTAAAAATTATTTTGTGAGAAAAGCACAATATATTTTTTTAAATAATATGATTATCTATTACATATGTCTTACGTACTCTATATATCAGGGAGTCTGAAAAGTTCTGATAAACACCTAGAGAAAAAAATTAATTTTATGTCATCTTATATATATCCTAAAATAAAAGATACTTTCTTAAACATTTTTATATGAAAAAAACATTTTTGTTCTAAGTATTTATCAGAACTTTCCAGACCCCTCTCCCCTCATATGTATATGGTTAATATTGAACTAAATTAATGCATTAATTCATCATCATCATCATCAAATTCCTACCATGTACCTTCAAGGGGTGTACAGGATATGATAGTACTACATTAAAAAAATTACATCATTACTAACTTCCTATCTACAATTTTCCTCCAAATCAGTCTGTTACTTGTCAAGACTCCAACATTATCAGATCTTATATTTCTATCTTGTATGGCACTTTGTACCGTATCAATCCACCTATATCTTGGTCTTCCTCTGGGTCATTTTGCTTCCAACCTGGCGGAGAACACTTGCTTTGCTAATCTTTCTTCACCCATTCTGTTTAAGTGACCATACCACCTGAGATTAGCTCTGCTAACACATTCCTGGATGCTGACAATGTCAATTTCTTTCCTAATATCCTCATTTTTAATATGATATTGCCATTGATGCCATCTGTTCACGCCTCTAATCTTTCTCAGGACTCTCATATCTGCAGTCTCTATTCTTTGGTCAAGTGTTTTACTTCTGACTCAGCTCTAAGATCCATAAGTTAAAACTGGTTATACAAGAGAGTTATACACTCTCTTGTATACAGCTAATTTAGTGTTCCGACTAATTTCTCTCTTATTCCATATGAATTTATTCAATTGACTTCCCACCATACCAGCTTTGCTGATTCTGTTGTCTATTTCTATATTTAATTTACCATCTTTACTAAAAATCGTGCCTAAGTAGTTGCAATGTTTTACTTGTTCTGCAGGTTCTCCATTCACAACACAGTTGACATCTTCAATGATTCTGCCTATTTTCATTGTCTTTGTCTTTTTATTGCTGACATTCATACCATATCTATTACAACAGTTATTCAATTTAGTCAGAGAATCTTGCAAACTTGTAGCGGATTTATTTAGAAGTATAACATCATCCGCATAAAGCAAAGAGCTGACATTAACATCTCCAATTTTGATATCATGTTTAATACCACTTTCCTTCATAATGTGATCCATATAGATAATGAATAACAGAGGGGATAATATACATCCTTGTCTCACACCAGATTTAACATTTAACCATCTTCCTGTACTTCCTTCATTTCTAACTGCTGACTTACAACTCAAATAAAGACTAAGTATTGCTTGATATAATGCCCCATTGACACCATATAACGGTAGCATATTGAATAGCTTCTCTCTTGGCACCTTGTCATATGCCTTTTCCAAATCGACAAAACTTAAATACAGATCTTTGTTATATTCCCATGCTTTCTCGACTATTTGTCGTAAAGTGAAGATCTGATCCTGACAGCCTCTATTTGGCCTGAATCCAGCTTGTTCTTCACACAGCTTTTCTTCCACAATTCTTCTCAATCATTTCTCAAGTATACTTGCATAGATCTTGCCAGAAACACTCAGTTAGGGAAATAACTCTGTAATTCTCACATTCAGTTTTATTTCCCTTTTTTTATATGGGTTATGGGTACTGTGAGGATTCTTCTCCAGTCATCGGGAATTCATCCCTCTGTCCAGGCTTTCTGAACTATGCAGTGCAGCCACTGTAAGAATTTTATACCACCATACTTCAGCATTTCTGGTCGAATATCATCTACTCCTGTTGCCTTTCCACATTTCAAGCCTTTGATGGCTTTTTCTACTTCATGTATGGATATGTATTCCTGACTGCATGCCTGGGCAGTGTTTTTTTACCACTGTGCTGTCATCACTGCTTGTTTCATTTAGCAGTTTTTCAAAGTAATTACTCGATATTTCAAGGATATCTTTTTCTTCCATTTTCATGTCACCTTTATCATCTCTAACTCCTTTTACAGCACTCTTTTCTCTATTCTTAAGCTTCTTCAACAACCTCCAGAATATTTTGCCACCTTCTTGATATTTATTTTCTATATTCTTGCCAACGTCCTCCCATGACTTTTGTTTAGCTAATTTTACACAGTGTTTAGCATTCTTGCATTTGTCTCTGTATTCTCTAAGAGCACAAGCTGACTTATTTGCCAGGAACTTTTGATATGCTTTCATCTTTTCTTTCACTGCTTCTTTAACTTCCTGTGTCCACCATGGAGTTCTAATTTTTCTATCCTTGCAGACAACTTCACCACATGCCTCTGTAGCTGAATCTATCACGGCTTACTTCAAGGCATGCCACTGAATCTCCAAGGTTTGATTACTGTTCTCAAATTTTTCCTTCAATAATCTTTGTGTATTTTAGTCTACAGTTCACATCTGAGAGCTGCTCATCTTTTATTCGCTTTAAAACTTTCTTACATGTAAATCTTTTCAGTATGAAATTCAATTTTATCCTGCTCAAGACTAAATAGTGATTGCTTCCAATTTCAAATCCTCTGTACACTCTGGTGACCTGCACCAGGGAGAAAACATCACTATCAACAATAACATAGTCAATGAGACTTTTCTTATTCCTTGCCTCTTCTCTCCATGTGAATTTATGCACATTTTTATGTTGGAACATGGTGTTAGTAATAACCAGTCCATGTCCTGAGCAGAAATCCAACAGATAATTGCCATTATTATTAGCTGTGCTCTTTTCTCCAAATTTTCCCAAAATATTTTTGTATGTCTCACAATCGTTACCTACTCTGCTATTTAGATCCCCAACAATGACCAACTTTTCCTTTTTCATTGTGTCAGTTGCTTTTTCTAAAGCCTCAAAAAATTCCTCCACTTCTAACTTAGTAGATCCTTCTGTGGAACCATAGGCACAAATAAGTCTCATTGTCCAGTTCCCGATTCTCATATTTGCCCACATTACTCTACTTGAGACTGCGTGCCATTCAAGAAGATTAGCCTCATATTTTGTGTTGAATACTGTGGCTACTCCTTTTCCTTGATTGTCATTGTCTGAATATAACATTTTGTATTTTTTGCTCAGAAAGATCTCGCCAGTTTTTGTATTTTTTGTTTCAGTCACCCTTATTATGTCGATCTGGTACTTATCTAATTCCTCAGCTAGCTGCATTTCTTTGCCATTCAGGCTTCTTATGTTGATAGTACCGATCTTTAACTCTGGTGATGTTGAGTTGGGGTGTGTTTTCAGATTTGTTCCAGTAGCTGACTTTTTGCTGGTTCCCTGGCGAAAACAACGGGGTCCCTTGTTTAACCAGGCGATGCCCCAGCCGGCATGAAATTCTGTCATGTTGTACCATCATTTTTTATTTTGATTTAACCAATACGAATACATTTTGGATGGCTAAATCCCAAATTGCCAGCCCATCCTTGTTCGTTCAGTATCCAAGTAGATACCCAACAAGGTGCACCACGAGAAGGTGAGGATTGGACATTAGGGCAGAAGCCCTGGTCAGTTCTCCGCATTCCTTTAAAGGCTATGTGGAGGGCTCCTCTCAGTTATACAGCTTTGACCCTTAAGCCCCCCCCCCCCCCCCAAGTATGCATTAATTTGGTATGAAAAACTTCCTTGTTTTTCTTGAACTGTGTGAGAGAAATGAGAGAGGATTTTTGGAACTTGATAGTGAATATTATTATTATTATTATTATTTGACACCTCCAGGGAGTTGAAAGACTCATCGAGGGAGAGTGTGCCAACAGCATCGAACGATTGGACCTCTTCCAACTACTAACCATGCTCAAACTTACTTAACTGAGCCATTAGTAGCAGAGGCTCTACCAATCGACCAATATTTGTGAAGCCTTTTATGTAGAAAGAAAATTGCTTAAAATTATCAACAGGACAGCTGTCAGGGTGATCAGATAAAGTGGATTGAGTTTTTAATGACTATCTGTTTTTTTTTTAATAGTCTTTCCTGTAGAAAGAAATAATAATGAAGTTCTGAACCTCCTTTAAAGGTTCAGAATGGTAGAAAGTGAAGATATTTTTAAGAATTTCAGATCCAGAGTTGAACTTTTTGCTTTCTTATTAAGGATAAGAAATCTGTAGCTGTGTTCCAGAGTTTTTGATGCCTTTCCACAGAAGGAAAATTCTGCACATATGAAAGCAGACATGAGCAAAATAATGCAGTGTTAATTATTTTGAATGTTTCATATTCATAAGGGATGATAGATCAGATATTAGAACTGCTGAATTTTATTTATAGTTTTCAAGCAATTTATTGAAGTGCGAATGATATACTTTTCTTTTCAGCAGGGTAAATGTTTTTACTTTTAAAGGGAAAGAGAACTTTAAAAAAAAAAAAATTAAAACTTTTAAAAGTCCTGATGCAGTCAAATGGAAGAAACATGCACTTTAAGATATAGCAATTAGAATAGCTTAAAAAAGTTTTTTTCTGCCTAAGAGCTAGCTTAATTTGAGCATACTTGTTTAGTCAGTTCTGAAGACGCATTTCAGTTAGTATGGAAATGGCATGTCATAAAGTACCAAGGGCGGGGGGAGCCATTCAGAATGCTATATGGTGTAATTTGGGAACATCACATGGAGCAATATATAAATAATTCAGTGTTTCGTTTTCAGTATAGAAATTTAATACTTGATAGCACATCTGAGAGAGACAAATTGTTGGTACAGTCTTCATGATTGCTTCAAAAAATAAAAGTTTTTACAGACGAATATAAATTTATGTGTATTACTTTTGGCAGTGATACAGATGAAAATCTTTCTTTTATTCTTTCTTTTAAGGTTACACGGTGATCAGCACTCGTATTTGTAAATTTAGGGACATAAAAACACATGTGTTGAACAGATTATTTTATTAATTACTAATAAAATAAAACTTGACGTTTCGACCCCTATATCGAGGTCATCATCGGAAGAATACAACTGTATAAGGAACCAAGCTACATGCTCATGCCCTGTGTACCGGTAAACTAAATCTACGTAGTTAATAAATCCTTTTTCCTAGCCTGACCTCTAGTGATAAAAAAAAAAAATTAATTAATTAAAAAAAAAAAAATATATATATATATATATATATATATAAATAAATACAACTACAATAAACTGCTAAAGTCCTCATGTATTAATATTCTTCTGGATAGTTCTGGTTGTTATAAAATGATTTCTTTCGGTTGCTGTTGAATGTTATAAACAATGAAAATCGATCTTGTTAAATTGGTATTTTAAAAAACAACAACTTTATTTTGTTTAAAGGTATATCTGATTTTTTGAGGAAGAATGGTGATGATTTGCAAGTTTTGCATAATCAAATGTTTGATTTTACTTAAATAAATTTCAGAATACTGTATTTCAGAATTCACTCATAAAATGCCACATAGGCTTCAATTCATACATAGATTGGAATTACTTCACCTTCGTAGCCAGCAGCAAGACATCTTTTGAGAGCATCTTCGCGTAAACAGCCTTAAAGGAATAGAATCTTATAAATAATTTAATAAATTATCTCCTGGTTGGTTAATAAATTTGTTGGCAGCCAACTGTGATCAAATAACTTGAAAGTGAATGAGATGATGCTTTAAAATGAAAAAGAAAAGTAAATTATGTGAAGAAAATAATATATTTTGAATGCATTTAGAATGAGGCTGAAAATTCACTTGCTGCTTGTCTCTGACTTGCCTGTGGATTTCTGGAGTTGTGGTTAGGATCACATCTCATAAAGAATGCCTAACCTGTGAAAAGCATAGCACTTTTAATGAAGACCCCTCTTTGTCATCTGCCTTATGAGCAACTATTATTATCGTAAATGAGTGAAATGATCAGGCAGGAGTAATTGTATTGACTAGTTGTAGAAAGCATGTAGCTGTGCTCTGTGTAAAGCAGAAAAAATAGGCTGTGTGTGTGTGTGTTGCTAAGCCTAATAGATATTTAAGCTTTATCTGCATGTGGCAATAATGTGCTGTAGGTTTTGCAACCTTTTATATATTATTATTTGACACCTCCAGGGAGTCCATAGACATCGAGGGAGAGTGTGCCAACAGCATCGAACGATTGGTCCCCTTCCAACTACTCAGATATATAAAAAAAGAAAAGCCTCTAACTGCTGGAACTTGGGATTTTTTTAAATCTCATTGAGAAAATCTTCATCTACATCTGCTGACTGCAATTACATTTGCAGCATGATAATTTAGGGCCACTGGATCATCATGGATGATCCAGTGGCCCACAGTAGTAGCAAACATTTGGGAATGTTTTTAAGCATATTGTTAATGTGCAGACCTTGTTTAACATTCCACTTTAGGTGAATGTCACTCTTTTCTTTAAATGTAAACTGCATACTCATGAACACCAGTAATATTGCAGCAGACTAAAGTGGCACTACTATGGCATGAAATAGGATAAAACTTGTGCATTTGCAGTAAACCTTTTTTTTTTTTGTATTGGTTTGTATCCCTTTCTTCTAAACAAATCTCCAATTTTTTGTTAAGATTTCAGTTCTCAGGTTCTGAGAGCTATGACTATTTGAAATGTTGCCGCTATGAGCATTTGTGAATGTGTTCATAGGCATGCCAGCATATCAATAGAATTTCAACCAATAAATAGCACAGCTAGATGTGTTGTATTAAAATTATCATTACTACAATTAACTATGAATGTGCTACTTAAAATGTATATTTACATATTCTTTTGTAGTATGGATTTTATAATGGTAATATACAGTAGCGAATAAATTAATCCAAACAAGCCAGTTGTTTCAGTTCACAATAATTTTGGTTTTGGATTTAGTTCACTATTTTGGTTGAGTGCTGCATATTTTAACCATGGCTGTCTTAATAAGTTTGAGCGCCCTGGGCTAAAAAAAACTTGGTGTCTTCATCATATTGGATTGAGCAATAATTAAATAACACATATAATTAATTAAATAATTTTCATTGCAAAACATGTTATTTTAAAATATATCGACAATGCACATTTTTATTTAATTCAACAATATTTATAATATAATAAAGGTAGTTTATTTGTATTTATAAAAATACACACAATAGAAAAAAGCTTAAAAAAAAATTCCACTTAAATTTTTTTTTGTGTCATTTACTTTCTTCAAATCTATTTATAATTTCATTATGATCTATCCTTTCTAATATATTGTATTCTATGGATAGAATACTTAAATTATTTAATTTGGATTGTCCTAACGATGATTGCAGATAATTTTTAATTCGTTTCAAAGTAGAAAATGATCTTTCCCCACTACAATTGGTACAAGCAGTACTTAAATATAACCGTACAGCTTGTTATATTGGGGAACGTGCATTTGATTTGAGACTCAATTATTGTTTTTAGTATGTGTTCAGCTTTTTATCTTTTTTTTTGATCTTTTTGATCTCATTGGTTAATAAATTTGTAAATAAATAAATAAATGTGCTTAAAATGCAAAAATTCTTCAACTAATCCTTTTTCGAAATCAATTGAATATTCATCATATAAGAAAGTTGCCTTTTCTCAAATGATTGCTTCGTCACGAGTTTCTAAATTGATTAAAAATCCAAATTTGGAGACTATATGATCATATGCAGATTTCCTTTTGTTTATTTCTGCTAAAAGTGTATCGATAATTACATAGAAAGTATTGATGCAGAAATCTGTATTCTTATCAAATTGTGTGTCCGTTGATGTTCCTTCATCAAATTGCTTTTTCCTCTTAACAATTCTTGCAGTTTTAAATTCAGAACTTCATGATAATCTTTCTCCTTCCTTTCTATAATAATTAAATGTTTGTATATTCCAATGGTCTTCAATAAATTTTTGCAAAGACTGATATCAATTAACAATTGTTTCAATTTCTATTTCAGTATTTTGTAGGCTTATATTTACTTTATCAATAGTGTTCAAAATGTCATTCCAAAGTGAAAGCATTAAACCAGTTTCAAGTGAATGTTTTTCCAGATTCAAAAATCAAGTGAAATTGTTTTTCCAAACAGTCTGCTTCAAGTCTGGTAGAACATTTCTGTGTTGTATCTGTTGAAATATTATTTAGTGCCGTTTTTGAAAGAGTCATATCCAACAACTAATGCATTAACTGATTCTGCTCGTGCTAGCCATTGAGTGTTGCTCAGTGTTTTTGGTACCTTACATTTGGCAGATAAACGACGTTTTTAATATTTCCCAATGGCTAGTTGGAGCAGCAAAGAAATTATATATATTCTGAACGAAAAAAAAAAAAAATAATTTCGTGGCTTTTGAATAATTTTCTGCAACACATTTGCCAATCAAATTCAGAGAATGCGTTGCACATGGTACATAAATAGTTAAATTATTTTTTGATTTAATTCCTGCCTGAAGACCACTATAAATTCCTGCTATATTAGATGCATTGTCATAATATTGGCCTCTGCAATCTTGTAAATCAATGTCAAAATTTGTAAATACTTCCATTATACATTTTTCCATTTCTTTGGTGTTATGTTCCACATTTTCAATGAAATTTAGGAATCTCTCTACTGGAGTTCCTGCAGTGTTTACTTATCTAACAACAATTGTTAGCTGATTGGAATGTGAAATATTGGGGGTAGAATCAAGTATGGTGGAAAAATATTTTGCTTTCTTTAATTCAGAAATAATGAAAAATAAGAAACTGTCCCTTTTCCTTTATTTGCGTAATCCAGTAAATGTTGTAACATTGGATTGAATTTTGCTAGTAACTATACATCCCAAACAGTTTCCATTGTTTGGGATGTATAGAGTTATTCCCGATAATTTTATTGCTGCCCCTAAAAGCTAATCCTCTAGACGCTAAAAACTTAATTACTAAAACAATTCGTTGCAAAATACTTTTCCAATAATTTATATTTTTGTTCATTTCTATTAAGGAAACATTCTTAAAATAGTCATGTTGACTATTTAGTCGATTCGCATAAATCCGTGTATTTTGTTGATGTTTAGCAGAGTTTTCGTGTTGTGCAAATTAGATCAGCATTTTTCCAATCATTAAAACCATTAATAAAATTATTAGTTGTTGCTGTCGTTTCAAACAGTTTGCAAGGACAACAAAAAACTTTTCCTGTTGAATTGGAGTACAAAAGCCAATTCCGTTTCTCTCCTCTTCTACCCAATAGATTTCTATAAAAAATTGCTGGAGTTGCATATCTATTTTGCATTTTATAACTTTTGATGCACTGAAATCTACATTGTAAACATCCACACGAATTTCCCATATTTTTTATAATTTCATTGATTTTGTTATTGGTCAACTTCCCCCATTTTGCAGCATCATGGTAATCAAAGTTATTTATAGTCATACTTGTATCTGTTTCCTCTTCAACCTCATGATCTATGTCATGATCAGTGTCCGACAATTCTAAATTCTGTGTTCCACCTTCTATTTCCGAAAGTTGTTCTACAACAAATTTCTTCTCTTCATTTTTTATTTAAAGATGGTATTTTTGTTAATAATACATTTTCTTTGGCTTTTGTTTCCTTCGCTAATTGTCGGTTCTCATGGCCAGACTTCTTTTTCCTTTGCGGATTCATTTCACTTGCAAGAAATTATAAAATAATTTTTTCTTATATTGAAACACAATTTTAATTATATATTATTATTATTATCTGAGACCTCCAGGGAGTCAAGGACTCATCAAGGGAGGCTGTAAATTACCCAACCCAGCTATCATACCTTCCCTTAAATTCATTTACACTAGATGCATTCACTACTCCTACGGGCAAATTATTCCACTCACTCACTGCTCTCTGGGAGAAAATCCTAGCGCTTACCCCTTTCTTGACTGTGAACAAACTTAACTTCCATGGATGTCCCGTGTTCTCTCCCTGTCTTCCATATAACAAAAAATTTCATCATTTGAAATGCTATAACACCTATTCAAAAGTTTATAGACCTCTATCATATCACCCCTCTTTTTCCTGTTAACTAGAGTCTGCAATCCACAACTCACAATCTGTCCACATAATCTAAATCCCATAATCCAGATATAATGTTTGTAACTCTTCTTTGCACCCTTTCCACAGCTTTTTATCCCCTTGGAACCCGGAAGACCAAATCTGCGCACAGAAATCCAGACATGGTCTTATCAAAGCCTTATAAAGAGGCAAAATTACTTCCTTATCTTTACATGTGAAGGTTCGCTTCAACATAGCAATTATCCTCTGAGTTGTATTTGCAACTTTTGCTATGTGACCTTTGAACTTTAAATTCTTTTCCACCGATACACCAAGATCCCTTGCCTCTTCAGTTTCTTGTAGCATAACTCCGCTAATATAATATGCCGCCGGAACTCTAATCATGCCAAAGTGCATAACTTTACACTTACCAACATTAAACTGGCAGCCATTTTTGCTTGCCCAGATTTCCAGTCTATTCAAATCATTTTGTAATTGCTGAATATCAGTAGCATCCCAGATTGCCCTGTCTATCTTTGCATCATTGGCAAACAATTGGCAAACCAGAAACAATGTTAATATTGAATGATGATAATTGTAAAATGAATGCACTACTTAAACATGCAGACCGCAGACTATACTCATTTCTGAGTATAAAGACATCTATATAATAAAATGCCAGTGGTGCAGCTGAAAATGAAATTGTATATTTTGTCAACAATTTTTAAAATAAATACAAATTCTTTTATTTAGAAAAGCAATCAAGCAATCGTTAAGATTAAAAATGTTATTGAAAATATTATTAATGGGATATTTAAACCCACATTATTTCAAAGCCGAATAAGAAACTCTAAGATAGACATCAAATCATATAAATAAATATCCCCCTTAATTTAAATAATTTTTACATTGCTGAAGTGAAGCCTTTTGGCTCTTTATTTCATTAATATTATTAATGTTTTGTTTAGTTAGCTGTATAAAAAATCCTAATAATATTTTTGTTTAATTTTGACAACATTTCAAATTAAATAGAGATTTTTCATCCAAAATTTAAAAAAAAAAAATTTCAACATACTCGGTTCTTAAGCGCCCTTAAGAACCGAACATTGGATAAGCAGGCCCTAGTTTTAACTGTTTTGACATTAGTAGTTTTTTTTTTTTTCATTTTGTGTAGCTTTAAAATGGATACATCTCCAAGAAAGCATTCAAACATATGTACTCTTTTTCAGCGCACATCTATGATTCAAAGACAAATTGCTAATAATTGTGGTGTTGATTTGGATACCGTTAATGCAATTTTAAAGAGGTTTAGGTAGATAGGTACTTTTTTCTCCTGACTGAAAAGGAAAATGTGGGCAAAAAAGGAAAACTACTCTTACTTAAATCGTTTATTAGTTAGGAAAAGCAAAATTAATCTAAGATTGTCTCCTGCAAATAACCAAATCCTCAGTCATGGCATGGATTAACATGCTAACTCCTGGAACAACTCTAGGTAACTGTACATTGTTAATTGTACCCCCTGTTTACCAGCTAGCAAATTTTCCTAGTTTTCTAGGGACCTAGGAAAATCTTGATGATTGTGAGATTAATAATAAAAGATTATTATAGTTTATGGTAAAATTTCATATTCATGTTTATTTGATTTAGGCACAGTTTTAGTGAAGACGGCAAATTAAACATGGAAATAGAGAACAGGATTAGTAGTGATAGTATGGTGGGGGGAATTATCTTAATACATTTATATAGAATAAAAGAGAATTTAATCAGTATACAAGATAGTGTCCAATCTAGTTTTAACTTATAAATCTCAGATGGTGGCTCTGGATTAGGGAGGAAAAAAAGAAAACTTCATCAGAGACTGGACAGAGTTTTGAGAAAAATTAGGGAACTGAACAGATGTTAGAATGAGATTAAAAATGAAGACATTCAGAAGAATTCATCATTGTTATCATTTTCAAATGTATGAGCAGAGCTAATCTGAAGTGCTCTAGTAACTTCAACAGAATGGGGAAAGGGAAAGTTAGCCAAGCAGGTGTTTGATTTAAGAATGTTGGGGAAAATATCCAGAGGAAGATCTAGGTCTAGACTCTAGAGGAATTGATGTAGTTAGAAATACCTTATAAGACAGATGATATTGGAGTCCTGACAGATAGTAGAATGACACAGAGGAAATTGCTGATAGGGAGTTGGTAATATTGTGAACTTTTCACATAGCATTATCATAGTATCTTGCACATCCTCTGAGGGGATATATCAGGAATTTGATTATGATGAATATAATGAACAGAATAATAAGGTTCATCAAAAGAATATAAGTAGAATTATACTGATAGGATACCTCTCGAATCTACCTGGTTCAGCATTTCCCAGATATATTTGATATTATAGAGTATCCTATGGTAGTGTTCATACTTTCATTTATTGCATATTGAAATGACAGCACTAATCCACACTACAGTTGACCCATGTGACCTTCATTTATTGCAAATGTGTAGTAGTTTAAATTTTCTTCTGTTTGATGGAGGTTTATTATATAAATAAATAGATTTTTTTTTGGGGGGGGGTAGAAAATAGGGCATTTGTAGATGAGTAAATATTAAGGACAAAATATGCATTTCAGTATATACTGTCTAGACATCTAGAAAATAACAAAGGGCTTCTTGTAGACTGATCATGTTGATCATTCTACAAGGCTTTGACATGATTACATTTATCCAAAAGAATGCTCGGGAACTATTATGAAAATTGTTATGTGTAAAATCTTAAGGTATGTCCATACTATTAACAAGGACCTATTTCGTTCCATTAGCATGGTTCCAAAAATTCCTGTCTATTCTTGTAGTTTATAAGTTCCTCTATAGTGATGTCAGATTTATCATACTTATGAAATAGAATATAATCTTGATGTTCTTCTGGACTAACATGAGCTGAATGACTTCTCTGCCCTTAATAACAAAGGCTGCATGAACATAGAATTCTATGAACTCCAAGATGGTGGAATAAGACTAGGATGGAATTTAATATCCAGACTGGTCAGAAAGAAACTTGGTCAATTTGGCAAAGAAGTATAATTCTTTCTAACATTCTCTTTACATATGAAAATCTGTTCTAGAGGAGTATTTATATAGGGTGATGGGTTGTTCAGCTTAGATCAGTCTACAAGAAGCCCTTTGTCCCCACTGCATGTCTTTTACATTTAAAGGACATCATCATAACAGTGGAGCTAAAACTAACCAAATAAATATTAAAAATATATCAAAAATTGGAAAAAAATAACAAAAATACACTTACAAAAGCCTAAATAAATGCAAAAAAACTTCCTCCCAAAAAACTACCTGCTTTACAATTTAAAAAACTATCTGTTTTATATCCAGAGGCTCAATATGAGCATTGGCAAATGAAGGGTAGTCTAGGATGGAGATTTAGAGTACAGTGGCTGAGGTCCAAAATCGTGGTTTTTAACTCATCTAGCACAGCAATCTGTAGTGGCATTAAAATATCGAGGTACAGAGCAAATTTTGGGAAATGGGTGCAGTCAGGAGGTTTTTGTCTTGTGCTCAAGTGGCATTTGAGCCTTTGGGTCATGCTTGGGCTGTTGGGTGTAAATTCTGTCCTTCCTTGTTTCTTTTTCTCTTGCTTACTGATAGTGTCCTGTTGGCATCACTTTGGGTGAGCAGATAAAGTTTCCTGCTCACCCAAAAGCTGTGTAAAGCATGCCCTTTTGGGGGGGGGGTGTAACTTCGGTTGTCTTTCCTTGTTTTCTGATGGTATCCTGCTGTCATTTTTTTTTTTTTAATACATTAATCTTTGTACTGGTTATAGGCAGTACTACCCTTACATCACGTCCAGACTTGATATAGGCCTAAACCTTTACAATTGTTTTACCCTATGCCTGTTCTAGTTAATTGTAGTCATTCTCTGGTGGCAACGCCATGCCACCAGATTGCCCTGTAGGACCCTCAAGGAAAGTACTTTTATATCACTCTACGTAAGTCCAAGCTGTTTTAAGTCCTTATAACTATCTGCGCTCCATACGCCATGTAAAGAGATGGTGGTGCTGGTAAACCTTGGAGTTGCCCCGTGCCCCTCCCGTATCTTACTATCTAGATCGTGGTTATTTTTATAGTAGTTCACTTTATTATTATGACTATAGGCTAATTGGGCACCCTGTTCCCACCACCTGGGCATCAACTACCCAAAACGTCATCATCTCTTTAAATCACTAAGTCTGGCTTACGCAAACCTGCGGAGGTCCTATAATGCAGTTGTTCAGAATGGAGGCGACGGCATCATGCCTCCGCACGCAGACCCCATGGGTGCAGAAGCAACACTGGGCTATATGAGACAATGTCTCACTGTAGTGGCAGCCAGCTGTACAGTTTGAGTCGTCACTATCCCATCAAGCTGTGCAGGCTCAAGTAGGCAGGGCATTGATCCTCATCCTGATGAGGTCAATATACTCGAACCCAGGGAGGAGTCTGGTGCCATCCCTTACCCAATCATGCTGAGGAAGCACCGGATATGACTCTTTTAAAGGAGCACCATCTACAGAACAGTGCAACAGAGAGGCCCACCTTTTGTGTTCTATGGGTGCTGACTCAATTAAAGTACCCTGATAATGGGATCAGCCTTTAGCCCGCCTAAAGTCTTCTTGTATTAATGGGCTATAGAAAGCCTCTCTCCAGATAGGGGAAGAAGATAGTTCTAACTTTGCGATTCTTGACATCCGCAGGTGTGGGATCAGCCATCTGAGCGACGGAACCCCGAGCCCACCATCCTTCACCCTCGCGTGGAAATATGCTGTAGGGGTGTCAGGCAGCAGTTGGAGCCATGATCTCATGGCTGAACGGATAGCCCTGTCCATTCGGGACAGTACTGAGATATATGTCCTACCAAGCACCAACTTGTGGTAAAAGCGAGGTAAGATATAGTGGGAAAGGAGAAACAGTCTTTGCTGGGGCTTAAGAGGAGCTTTCCTCAAAGAAGCGATCCCAGCTTCTAGGATAGAAGGGACAGAAGACCTTCCCTTTGGGCTGAACATGATACATGAAGAGTGGAGATATTTCGGTATCTCCACTCTTCGAGGATGGTCAAAGCATGCAACGGCCTCCCGTGCAGGGAAAACTCTATAGTCTCGACCTTAAGCTTCTTGTCACGACCAGAGGGGACAAGATCTAAAGAGCAGGACTTCACTTTTAGTAAACAGGGCAGCCCTCCCACTCTACCCAAAATTTTCTCAGTGCATCTCTCCTAGAATCTTTCATCAGAATGATATCAGGAAAATCTTAACAACTTGATCCTAATATATCTCCTGGTCTAATGTACTTGGTTTTGCCTATGGCCTTGTGCTTTAAGAGTTGATACCCATCTTGTATTGCTTCTGTGGGCTGGCATCTATCCAGTGGTATTGAAGCAGGTCTTCATCAGCACTCAAGCTTTATCCAGCTTAAGTCCCTTAAGCTGGATAAAGTTTAAATCTTTATCAAGCCAGTCACAGAAAGGGAAGATAATCAGCCATCAAGCTATTGTTCCATTGCTCTCACCACAGCGTTCTCAATAGAGAGGGGAGTTAATGATGAATGGCTTCTTCACTGCTTGACTCACCAAATAGAATACGTGCTCTCTCTCTCTCCTGAAATTTTAGGAGATTCTTATCCTGTGTAAATATCAAAAATGATTTAAAATATATTTCATATGATCCTCGTAGCATGTGTCACTTGCTGTTATATTGGTTAGTTGCATTTGCAAAGCAGACAAAGGTAATGCAACTGTGATGATGAATTTAGTAGAATATGAAAGCAAAATACATACTTTTACAAGATCAGTCTACATACCAAATCATAGATTGTGATCCTACTAACTCTCAAAAGAATAACTTTCACAAATTATTGAAGAAAATCACTTCCTGGCCAAAATGAAATGGTTAACAAACTCAAACCTTTTCATGTTAAAATATGAAATGGCTTGAGTTTGTTAATCTAGATTATATGGAGTTTACTAGCCTAGAATATATGGATCACCAAAAATTCACAAACAAGGTACATCCCTATGCCCAATTGTGGGTAGTATAAACCAGGAGTCGTCAATGCAGTGCCTGCGAGCATCATGGCACCTGCAGTGAATTTTTAGTGTGTCCTCAGAGAAATTATTGTAAACTGCTTTATTTGTGCCTATTAAGATGAGAGACCACTGATCATGAATAGTTTGAGTTGTTGACGTCATCTAATTATCAGTGCGACCGCTCTCACTATTCACACCACTTCTAGACGTTAGAACCCTTTGTTTTTTAGTATTGGTGTTTGTTGAATCACTCCCACTATCAGTGCAAATATAAAATACTTTGTTTACAAAGATATTTTTAACCCTTTATAATGGATAAATGTGAAAGGAAAAGAACTTAATATTTTAATGACGATTGAGAGGAAGAGTATTACTTTATCAATCTTAATGGCAAATGTAATTGTTTAAGAACAGGTACTTCAAACTATATGCTTGATTATAAAAAAATAGCAGATGAAGTACAAGGCTCATTAAATCCTATTGAATTTATATTTTTTGTATTCATTTATTATTTTATTTTATATTCATTCATATATGAGGAAAATATGTTGTAAAAGCTAGTTAAATAAAATAATGTTAAAATTTGAAATCTAATTTTTTCTTAAAAACAACTAATCTCATTTCAGGCTTAGAATCTCTAAGCCTGAAATGAGAGAAAAAATGCCTGTGTCATGAGCCCTCCGTAATTTTCAAATATTATATTGCTCTCTTCATATTATTGCCGACCTATAAACAGTCGCACATAAAAACTTGCTAAACTAGCTAAATTACTAGTGCCACGTCACAAATAATTCTTCCTCCTTTGTTAAAAATTCTGCTCACTTAAAAAGTATATTAGAAAACCATATCTTAAAAAGTTCAGATATCATCATCATCAAATTCCTGATATGTACCCTCAGGGGGGTGGTGTACAGATAATTATGATAGTACTGCATGAAGAAGTCACACTATTACAAACTTTTGTAAAATGATGGTACAACATAAAGTTCAGACATAATGATTACTTTTGATATTAATCCAGTATTTACTAATGTTCCATTAATTGAAACTCTTGATTTGCCAAAGTCACATTTTTCTCCAGATATATTTGAATTATTTAAATTTTTGGTATGTACAGGTTATTTTACTTGGGAAGGAAAGATAAACAACTAGATGAGACAGCAGTGAGGCCCCACTTTCTCCCCAAATTTTTAGCTAGTTTCTGCATAGAACACTCAGAAAACCTAGCTATGAATTCTGACACGCTCAAACCAGTAATTTGGCTGTACTATGTTGATGGTGTGTTTGCAATTTGGCCACATGGTCCAGACACATTGGATACATTTTTAGTGCATTTAAATAGCCAACATTCTAAAATCCACTTCACAATGGAACGGACAGCTATTGACTGTTTGTCCTTCCTAGAGAGATTAATCACACATGTTCTTGATGGTTCATCTTTTTCTGTCTATAGAAAACCCATGCATACAGGGAGATATTTGCACAAACATACACACCATCATCCAGTTTAACAGTATAGTATCTTAAAAAAACTGACTCACAGAGCTAGAGCTATCTGTTCCAGTGACAATCCTCTTACCACTGAACTCGCTTATTACATCACACTTTCTTAACCATTGGCTGTAATCCTTATAGAATAGAAAATATACTTAAGGCTCTCTGGAAAACCCCTCCATTGCCTCTTACACAAGACTGCAGCAAAACTGTTACCATCACATACATTCAAGGCACATCTGAAAACATATGTCATGCTTCATAAATATCAGCTATGCACCATATTTTAACAATTTGTCAAATTGGCAACTTTCATCTGTTCACCTAAGGACAATCTCTCTTCTTTATCACATCCAGGAGTATAAGAAGTGCCCTGTTCCTGTGACCTGGTTGCTATGAACACACAGGAAGAACTGTTGACATCTGCTTTGGAGAACAAAAAAATGCATTCAACACTATCATTATGGCAAGTCGGGTTTTAGTAGTTATGCCTTGAATACCACTTCACAGGGATCATTTGAAAGAAAACAAAAGTACTACACAAGTCATAATTCAGAGAGATTGTTTTGGGAATCAGCAGCAGCTTTAAAACATACTCCAAACCTCAACAAGTATGGCTCTATCAGTTTACCAAACATCTGGGAGACAGTCATTTTAAGATCTAATTAATACTTATTTTTTTCTCACTCTTTATCCAAACAATAGATGGTGCCAATTAGGACTTCAGTTCCTTGTGTTGTACTATGACAAACTGTTCTTGTGCTCTGAAGATGTTGGATATAATGAAAGCAAAATATCAGTTAATAAATATTCTTATTTTGTGTTGTGAATCATCATCATGCATATCATGGATTTAGGCCTAGCGTGGCCTGTTCCGGCCTTAGAAGTCATTGTTGAATCGTTTAAGGGGATGTCTTGGTTTTCTTTTTCCTAATGGCTTGTACTTTAAGGCTTGTTTTGGTAATCTTTCTATTTTCATTCTTTGAATGTGTTCCATCCATTTATGTTTATATTTTTACATTTTTTCTATTACTAATTCTTGGTTTAATTCTTTCATAATTTCTTTGTTTCTTTTGTGATCAAATAGAGTATACTTTGCAGTTTTTCTCATATACTTCATTTCTGCTGTTATTAATCTTTGTCTTTTTGTTTTATTGTCCAGATTTCACTTCCATACAATAAGACTGGTTGGGCTAATGTATTGTATATTTTTAGTCTGGTTTGTTTTTGAACTAGGTTTGGTTTAAATATAAAGTTAATTACACCTGTTATTTTTAAATATTTTGCAATTTTTACGTTTATACCTTTTTCATTTTCATATGTGATCATACATCCTAGGTAGTTAAACGAATTCACCTGTTCTAAGATCTTGTTATCTATTACTATCTTAGTTCTTGCTGGATCTTGTCCTTTAAAGGCCATAGTTTTTGATTTTTATGTTGATATTATCATACCATAATCTTTGATTATCTCATTTAGATCTAAAATAGCTTTCTGTAAATTATCTTTAGAATTTGTAATTATTATTTGGTCGTCAGCAAAAAGGAGAGTGTTTCTCTCCTTTTTGCTGATGATGGAATAAAAATTTCCATCAATACCTTGATGGAAATTTTTATTCCATTTTATTATTATTTCATTTAGCTAAATATTAAAAAGAGTTGCTGAGAGGGGATATCCCTGTTGGACCCCTTGGTTTATCTCTCTCGTATATGATAGCTCATGATTTATTCTTATTTGTATTTGATTATTTTCATATATACTTATGATAGCTTTTAGCTATTATTTGGTATTTGTCTTTCATTTAATATGTTAAATAAAATGCTTCTTTTAACTTTGTCAAATGCTTTTTCAAAGTCAATAAATGCAATATGTGTTTCTAAATTGTATTCTCTTCTTTTCTCTATTATTAATTTTAGGCAAAAGGCTGGGTCTATACATGATCGTCCTTTTCTAAACCCATTCTGTACTTCTAAAATAAAGTTTTCAGAATATTTCATTAGTTTGCTATTTAAAATTCTGCTATATATTTTGTAACAGGAATTTAGTATGCTTATACCTCTATAGTTTTTAGGGTCATCTCTATTACTTTTTTAAAGTTAGGAATCACAATTGCTTTTTTCTGTTCTATTGGAGGGTTACCAGTTGTAAATTTTATTTAAAAATAATAGGAGTCTTTCTTTGAATCTTGATCCTGCATATTTATACAGTTCTGAACCTAGTTTATCTTCTCCTGGTGATTTCTAATTCTTCTTTAGTTATTTCATTTTCATTAAGTGTTTGCCAGTTGTCTTTTTAAAAATATTTATCTGTCCACAATTCTGTGTAGAAATTTAGAAATTCTTCTAATTTCAATTCGATGTTTAATTTTATGTTTTCTTTAGTATCTGCATTTAGGTGTTTCAAAATCTTATATACATTGGGTCTTATTTTATATAAATCATGTTCTAAATTAGAAACAAATTTGTTCCATGATTCTCTGCCTTTTTCTGACTTCTCTTTTAGCTATGGCTCTTATTTTTTTATATTCTATTTCGTCTTCTAATTTTTTATTGCTTAACCATTTATGATAGGCATCTTTTTTTCATTTTGATTATTTCTTTGGTTGTATCATCCCATATCTTCAGTTTTTTCCTTTCTATTGAATTTTTTTTGGTCTTTCCTAAGCTTTCATTTGCTGCTGCATTTAATATCATTTTTATATTAAGCCATTCTATTTCTATTTCTTCATTTTGTTTTATTTTATCTAGATATTGGTTAATTCTTTGTTCATATAGCCATTGCACATTTGTGTCATTCAAGTCTAGTTTTATAAACAAATGTTTCAATTTTTCTTTCTGTTCTTGTTACTTGTAGCCATTTAGGTGGTAATCTTAATTTTATTTTAACGAGGAAGTGGTCACTGCTTATTTCATATCCTCTGTGAACGCTGACATCTAACGAAAACTTTGTCTTTTCATTTAAGATAAAATAATCTAATATTGACTTCCATCCTCTTGCTGCCCAAGTATATTTATGTATGTCTTTATGTTTATAGAAAGAATTCATTATTTTTAGGTTATTATAAACTACAAAGTCAATCAATTTTTTACCATTCCTGTTTAGAGTATGTTCTCCATATATTCCTATATTATTATTAATTTTCATGTTTCCAATTCTTGCGTTTAAGTCTCCTGCTAAAATTACATAATCATTTTTATTTATTTTATATATATTTTGTAGCTGATTATATACATTGGTATTATCCTGTTCTCTTCCTCCTTCTGGGGCATATAAACCAATTATTGTTAAATAACCTCTATCTATTTTTATTCTAGTGTTGTACTGTGACAAACTGTTCTTGTGCTCTGAAGATGTTGGTTGTAATGAAAGCAAAATATCAGTTAATAGATATTCTTATTTTGTGTTGTGAATCAATACCATTAAATAAACTAACATATACTGCTAACACATAAACCTTTCTACTTGTTTTACAATATATTTAAGCTAAATTGTATTAGTTATTTACTGTGTTTAACATATTTTTCTCTTAGTTTTAGCAGTGTAATACATGACATAATTTTTTCATCCTGTAGTGCATAATCTTATCCTTAATCTTATTTCATCCTATATTTCATCCTTATTTCATCCATATCCCTACAATGACAGTTTATTCTATATAAATCATTCTACTAGATTTTTACATTACCTTTACTGTTGTACTATCTAGTTAAATATCATCAGCAGACAAGGGGATGTTTCTCTTGATCCACATATCCTATATTGCCAATGTGCAATTAAATAACAAACTACAGATATTATAACACATTCACTCACTTCAACAAATTACCATTCCCAATCAAATTTACAGAATGGTATGTAAGCTGTTTAAGTTTGCTATAAGTCTATTAATTCTCTTGATCAACTATTCTTATAACCTTATTATAAAATATGATCAGGTTATTACTAAAACAAACCTGTTCTTGTAATGAATTCATGCTTGCCTCTGTAATACTACACTCATCCATCCATTGTGTTTATTGGTCCAAACTAATTTTTCCAGTTTGAACTACCATTAAAAAAAAAAAAAAATCTGTTCTGTCTTTTGATGCTTCCTTTTTTGGCACCAATTTTATACAGTAAAATTGTCTATCTTCCTGACAAGGGATATGACCAGTTGCAGTTTCATTAAACCAGGTGAATGACTCTTAGTTCCGAAGTATGCTTCTGTGTAACATACAGTGAGACCTCATCCATCCTCACTACCTTGTTGCCATTCAGAATATTAATATTTCATATACATCCATTACTTAGAATCCCTCAACCTGTTCCCTCCTGTTAGGAATGAAATCTGTTTCATCATCAAATCACCAAACTTGGACTGTGTGCTCAGATTTGGTCACCTGGTTTTCATTGTGATATGGAAACAGTGAAGAGACGAATAATTAAGACGGTATCAGGGCTCCGGATTGTTGACTATAGAGAGAGAGAGAGAGAGAGAGAGGGGTTTGAGTTTGATGGATAAGAGGAAATGCAGTGATATGATAGAGATGTTTAAGTTAGTGATGGGATTTTATCAGAATAATCCATAGGAAATTATAAAAAGAGAAGAAGGCGAGAGGGAAGAACCATAGGCCATCCCTGGAAGTTGTGTTAAGAGTGTGTGAAGAGTAGTTTTTTTACATGGAGAATCATGGATGAATGGAACACATTACTGGAATATGTTGTTAATGGAGGGATTATTAAGGATTTTAAGATTCAGTATGATAAATATGTTGCCACTTGAATGAACCTCCTATGATGAGTTTGCTGACTCCATGGAGGGTGCGATGATAATAATAAATTCCTGATATCCAGCTTCAAGTGGTGTACAGAATACTATGATAGTACAGGAAAACCTCGCTTAATGCGAATTCGATATGCGCAATAATCGGTAGTACAATTGAGTGAAATGATACTATTTCCCACTTCAAGCTAGGGATCAATCTGTTAATATGATTTTTTTTATGCTTTGCAAAATTTTTTTTCGCTAATCTGTAGTGAGCGGAAAAGCTGGAAGTCATTAAGAAACATGAAAGTGGCGCTAGTAATACAATGATTGTGCAAGACCTGGGATACAGCGATTAAATAAGAGCAAAGAATACAAACAAGGAAAAGTTGCTACTGCTTCTTTAAGCATGCAGATCCCGAAATAGAAGCCATTTAATGATCGAGATGGAGCGTTTTCTACCACTCTGGATAAGGATTATAACCAAAAAAGAATACCTCTTAGTACAAGGAATATTCAAATATTTTGAAAAAATTTTCAATACACTTTCTTCTTGTCCTTGACTGCTGCTTTAATTTCTGGACTACATCAGGGAGTTCTGATTTTTCTGTTATTGAGGACAACCTCACAACATTCCTGTTTTAAAGTGAAAATCTGGTCTTGACAAATGGCTGAATCATTCAATGGCAAACCCTGAATTATTCAGGATTTGCCACTGAATCTCCAAGGTTTGGTTCTTGTTTTCAAAATCTTTCATTTTTTCTTGAATAATGTTTGTATATTGTAGTCTCTATTTCACCTTCGAAAGCCTGCTCTATGTTGATTCATTTTAAAACTTTTATACACATTTTTCTTTTTCAGCATTTGTCAGGAGCAGATTTTCGCCTTATTTTGAATTTGAGATTATGTTGAAATGTTTTGCTTCTCAGACTTAGGAGCAATTTTAGTCATGGATATAATTGTTCAGCAGGAAATGTTTTGAATTTATTGACCAAACACCTCTTTTTTTTTTTTCTTTTTTTTTTTCCCCAGTTGTGATGGAAAAGAAAAGTCATGTGTCATATACAGAGAATTATTCAGAAATAATAATTCTACTTGGAAGATCAATGATAAAATAGTTTCTAAGAAAATGGTATGTATTCTGATTTTATATGTTTGTGTGTAATTATAATAAACCACATTTGCAATATAATTGTACTTACTATTTTCAATACACTTTTTTTTATAGTATTACAAAATATATAGAATGGTGAATCAAGAAAGGGTCTTTTGACCAAATTTGAGGAGATCTAGAATGGGTTTGGAGTAATTATTTGCTGAACTAGTTTTTCTGTATACAAATGCAAAAAAGTATTAGCAGAAATAATGGTAATGAATTATTGGGAAAACATGGCTTATAGATGTCCTGACAGGAAAAGAAATTCAAGAATATAGCACATTTTCAAGATGATATCAGTGTCGGTAGAGAACCTGGAGGGAAATTACACTAATGGATTTGAGAATGGGGTGGTAGAGATGAATTGTGAGGATATTTCGTGCTGTGTTGATAACAGGACAATGAACAGGAAATGTTTAGGCAAATTAATTTAACAGGTGAGCATTATGGGGATTTGCTACTGTAGTAAGTATAGATTGTACAGAGGAAATAACAGATGGTAGTATGGTAATTCAAGTTCAAGAATTTTGAGGGCAGCATACATTAAATACCAGATCAGGAGTCAGAAATTTAGTATGTGGCATTAGAGTATTTGATTGTGTCAATGATTCAGTGTCATCATTTCTGTGGTTGATGAGAGTGAATAGCTAGCAATGTGTGGAAACCAGTTTAAAAAAATTATGTAAGGTCATAAATGGTTTCAAATGGTTCTGCGCTTAAAAAAATAACCAAAGTTTGACATTCTCTTCTGGAAGAAATATAAACCACATGATGGCATTTGTGTGTGTGTGTGTGTGTGTGCGCGCGTGCATCAAAAACCTATTAATACTCATTGCTATGTGGAAGATCGCATTTCATTTAACAGATAACCATTTACAAACTCTCTCCAGTTGATTTCTCAGAGATGCACTATTTCTGCATGATGTCTTTTTACAGGTATTTTTGCAGGTACTTTTCCACTGAACTGGCCACCATGCTGATGTTGATCAGTTGTGACTGATCGACATGGATATATTGTGGCAATTTTGTTATTAGTCAACATGATATTGACTAGTGACTTCTTTAAAAAGTCTTCTTTCTTAGTATAACCTTCTGTAGGAACCATAGGCACAAGTAAGTCTCATTGTTCATTTCTCAGTTCAGTTCAAAATTTCAGATTTTTTTGCCCACATCACTTTACTTAAAATTGCTTGCCATTTCAAGTTTATCTTAGTGTTAAATGTTCATATTGATCACTACTCCTTCCCTTTCCTCATCACCCTCATCTTATAGTTATTATTTTAATCTGAATGAGACATTTATTTTAGCAGCATTTGACCTCCTTTATTTTGGCACTCTACTAATTCTTTTGAAAGTTCCAATTCTTTTTTGTTGATAATTATCATGTTCATGTTTGACGAACTTCAATTTTTCTCAGGTGATTTGTTTCAGTAGTTGACATTTCACTGTTTGACCTGGTTTCCTGACAGACACAGCAATGGTTTTATTTAAGTGGGCAATATCCCATCTGGCATGATATTTCACATTCTATACCATCATTTTTGTTTGTGTGCGTGAGCCCATACAGAATACAGCCTTTTCATGTATACCTGAAATCACCAGACTATCTTCATTTGTTTATTATCCAGGTGGATACATAATAACAGAGTACATCATGAGAAGTTAATGATTTGACATGGACCATAAGTCTTAGTTGATTCTTCAAATGTTCTAGTCTTTGAGGAGGCTTTTTCCCAGTTAATCTGGTTTTGACTCTTTAGTGACCTGACACATAGTATATTTGCCAAAATACTTGAATTTTTTTTTTTTTTTTTTTGTCAGGATGGCAGGAAAAAGATTGAGAATAAGACTAAGATGTAGGTGGATGATGCAGTTGGAAGAGCCCTAGACAACATAAATATAAGATCTGACGATATTGGAGTGGATTATTACTAATCTCTTGTCAATGATTTGGAGATAGTGTTGACAGAAGATGAGTGATAATGTAAATTTAATTTTGTAGTGCCGTTATAGTATTCTGTACACCCCCTTCACTTTACATGTCAGGAAATTGATGATGTTTAGATGCTTTTTTAAAATTAAAAATGTATACCTTTGTTTTTAGATATTTTACATGTACAGTATTCTCTCTCAGTTATCTGACCACAGTGGGAAAGCAATTTGCCAGTTGAATGGTTGGATAACAAAGTATGAGGCTCCTTTAGAAAGTAAGATCTGTTCAGAATTTACTGATCAAATAAGATGTGAGAGAGGTCATGGTAGCATAGAGTGAATCATTAGCTAGTTATTAAGTTATTATCACAACACTCATAATTTATAATGAGTGGTGTGATTAAAAAGATCCTGCCAGTTCTGAGGTTTGTGGTGTGTTATGGTTTGGTGGAAACAATAGTGCTGCAGATATTCGGTGATGACTGCATAAGGTTTATAGGTCTAACATAATGAGTGACAATACAGTTAGGCAGTGATGTTGTTTGTTTAAAGAAGGGTGCAACAATTTTCATGATGAGTGCTGTGGACTGCCAAGTGTAGTGACAGATGATTTGGTGGAAAGAGTGAACATGAAAATTTTTGAGAATCATCATTTCACAATTATGGAACTTTCTTTTAAATTCCTGGAAGTTTCATGCTCAGTCATTCATGAAATTGTGTGGCAAATGGTTTACAGTAATGCTGAACAATGCATGAATGTTAACAAGTGGAATCAGCTCAAAATTGTTTTAAGCATTATGAAAATGATGGAGATGAACTTTTTTCTCATATTCTGACTGGTGGCAAAATGTGGATTTTTACACAAATGTCAAGTTCACAACAATAATTAATGCAGTGGTGCCATTCATCATTTCCAAAAGCAAAAAAATTCAAACAGGCATAGCTGGTCAAAAAAAAAAATGATGGCCACTGTCTTCTGGGATCAAAAAGGGATCTTGCTCATTCATTTTCTTCATTGTGAAACACTGCAGAAACTGGGACGAGCAATTCAGAACAAAAGATGAGGAATGCCATTATCAGGGATTGTGTTTTTGCATGACAACGTGTGAGTTCACACTGCAGTCTGAACTCTCCACCGAATTCAGAAGTTTGGGTAGGAACTTTTCGACTGCCCACCCTATATCTCTGACCTCGCATCCAGTGACTACCTCTTGTTCCTGCATATGAAGTTGTGGCTCCCATCTCAGCACTTCTAAGAAGATGAGGAATATATGTAGGTATTTTAGTATATAATAAAACTTTTTTCTTCTCTACCAGTTTTTTTTTTAAATTGTTGATGGGACCTTACTTACTGGATGCACCTCATATTATTACATGTGCTGTACCAGAATTTGGTTGATACACAAAATCACAAAATCACATTTACAGGTTATTGAGGGTTCAGGTCATTTGATGGTCTGATAATTGAGAGAGCACTGTATAATAAATACATACCCAAAATATTTGCAGGTCACTGATTTTTAATTAGTAATGATTTTTCAGGTTCAAGAAAAAGTAAGTGAATATAATATTCAAGTAAATAATTTATGCCAGTTTTTACCTCAAGAACGAGTGGCAGAGTTCTCAAAGATGTCACAACAAGAACTTCTGGAAAATACTGAGCAAGCTGTGAGTATGATCTCTTTTCTGAACTGAATTTGTTGATTAATTTAAGATGCATATTAAATATTAAGGAAGCCTACAAATTGAAAGGTGAATTGGAGCTTTCATTCTAGTAATTTACTGTCTCACTTCATTACAATGTGATTTTCAAAGTATTCATTTTCTTTTTATGGCTGGAGGAGGTTAGATAAGGATATTTTAAGAAACTAGGAAAAATATAAAGTAGAAATATAAATAAAATATAAATTATTAATTAATATCCTTCTTTTTGAATCTTATTAAATTCAACTGTTTAAGCCTAGTCATTAAAAAAGGATCTGCTCCATAGCCAAAAATAGCTTAGCATTTTTTTTTATTATTTTTTTTATTCATGTTGTAAACATTTTAGGATCATCATGATTTTCAGTAATATAAGGTATAAAATAGATATTTCTTTATTTTAAAATAATAATATAAGGGGAATTTCATCAGCCTGAATGATAAAAGAATAAAAGTTCTTTCATTGGCTCTAGTGCAGGATTTCCAATTTCCAAATGAACTACCACTCATAATTAAAATTTTTTTTTTTTTATTATTATTATTATTCAGGCCAACATGGAGTCAAAAGATTCATTGTGGGAGGTCCTTCCTACGAAACACAAAGTCTATCATACCACTCCTTGAACTCATTGACCGTTCTTGCTCTCTGTCAGGCAGTGCATACCACAGTTCAACCAACCTCCATGCAAAGAAGCTCTTGCTCACAGCTTCCTTTTGCAACTTCCAGAGATGGCCTCATGTCATTGCTCCTTCCTGCTGTTCCACCAAGTGAAACAACTCCTCAGTGTCAACCCTGTAACTACTTCTCAACAGTTTAAAAGTCTCAATCATATCACCTCTCTTTCTTCTATCTACCAAACTCTGCAGTCCACATTCCCTCAGCAGTCCTCATAACTGACATTGTACAATCCTAAAACCATCTTTGTTATTCACCTCTGTACCCTTTCCACAGTTAATTTATCCACTTCAAACCCTAGGGACCAAATTTGAGAACAATAGTGTAAGTGTGGTCTGATCAAGGTCTTATACAATAGAATGATAACTCTTTTATCTCCTCTGGGATACTTTCACCACCTTTGTAATATGTTCCCTGAATTTCAGTTTTCTATCAATCATCATCCCCAGATCTCATGTCTCCCTCACCTCCTCCAGTACAGATCCTCCCATCAATGTATCCCAAACTTCAAGACTTTACATTTTGCTGCATTAAACTGTTACTCCCATTCATTTGCCAATTTGTCTAGTTTATTCAAATCCTCTTGCAGGGATGCCGAATCTGCACTATTACTGATAACCCGTCCCAGCTTCACATCATCTGCAAACAGCTGAATATCCCCCTGCAATCCATTGACAATGTCATCGATATAAAGGTGTTAAACAATACAGGTCCTAGTATTGAGCCCTGTGGAACCACACTTGTAACCTTCTGCCTCCTTGATACTGCCCATCATACACAACTCTCTGATACTTGTCAGACGGACAATCTCTTGAATCAAGTTGACTAACCCCAACATCTAAACCCATGTGCTATAACTTAAATATCAGCTTATCATGTGGCATCCTGTCAAATGCCTTTGCAAAATCCAAAAAAAAAAATGGCAGTATATGCCTTTCCCTCATAAAAGGCAATCATATTGCTAAAGCAAGAGTGCCCCTTAACAAATCCATGTTGACTCTCACAGATAACATTACCCTCATCTGCCCAACACTGTATATGGTCCCTCACTAATTTATTATTATTATGTAACACTTCCAGGGAGTCCAAGATTTCCTATAATTTCTCCAAGATCTTAACAAATACCGATGAAACACAAACTGACCTATAGGTAGACACATCCAGTCTGCTTCTGCTCTTATACAGTGGCACTATCTTACCTTCCTTCCTTCCATTCCTTGGATACCTTTTCCATAGCCAGACTTTCACTGAAAAGCCAAGTCAACAGAGCTGTCAGTTCTTTAGCACATTCTGTCAGAACCATTGGTGAAATACCATCCAATCCCACAGCTTTACTGACATCCAGGGTACTCAGTATTTGGAACACACTCTAAACCTCGAACCTGCCCTATCCGTCTAGTATTCAAACTTACTTCTCCAGGATGAAATACTCCAATAAAGTGTTCGCCAAACAACTCTACTATATCCTCGGCATCAGTCACTCTATTCTCATTTTTATCCCACAATGTCATTCTTCCACAATCATTTCTCCTCCTACTGACCACATAGCTAAAAAATTCCCTAGGATTATTTGATTTTTTAACGATACTTGCGACATAATGATTAGAAATATATACACGTTAACACAAGAATAATGTTTAATTTGCCAAATATTTCGGTCTGAATATTACAGACCATCTTCAGTGGTTACATAGGAATAGTTTTTTTTTCAAAAAAAAAAGTGGAATACGAACAATTGATCATTCACACATAGAACGAGCTGCATGATGTCATATCACTAAGTATTAGAAGAGTAAACATTTTTAAAGTCATAATTAAAGATATTAATTCAGAAATTCATATAATAATCTTAAATAACATTAGACTAATATAGGAAATTTACAAAAAAAAAAAAAAAAAAAAAAATGAATGTGTTATCCTGATTAAACTTTCCCAAATTTTTGATATAGATATACAGTCATTACGATTCAAGTTAGGACGTTGAAGTAAGGCCTTCACACTTTCTTTAAATAAATGATCAGATTTGTAGCGACATCTGTGTAGGTCTTGAATTCTTTTTTCTATAGAACGTCCAGTTTGTCCAAAGTAGGAAAGATTACAATTACAAGGAACTTGATACACACCAGGTAGAGACAAGGTTGAGCATTTATCTTTAGATGAAGGAAAATGGGTGGATAATTTGTTAATAGGAGTATAAGTGGCTGTTAAATCATATTTCTTCAGAATTCTTGAAATTGGTTCTGAAATCCCGGAAATGTTAGGAATTGGAATTCGTCATATTGAATCTTTGCTGTTCTGTGTTGGATTGTAAGAATTGAAAAGATGTTGTGTACTCTTTTCGGAGAAGCCATTTACTTTCATGTGATGTTTGATAGCCGAGAGTTCTTCCTGTAATAAATGAGAAGTTAAACAGTTAGTTTTGGCTCGTCGGATTAAACATTTTATGTATAATAAATTTAGTTTAATCCTTTATCCAAGTGTGAGCAAACAAAGTTTGCGCCTGAAAGTATCTTCAGGACTGGGTTAAGGTGGTACACACCAGGGCAACTCGTTGCAAAGGTGGAGCAAGCTACCAACACTCCTATCCTAGTATCTCCTATAATGCAAAACACATCTCCTTGCGGATATGTCTATTGTTATGCATTAAGGGAAGGGCCACTACCCAGACCGGTTTCGACCTTTATTGAGGTCTCTTCAGTGGGAGCCAGGCCCAAGTCGAGATATCAGGCAGAAGCATTAGCAGGTCATCTCCACCTATAGGAATTGCCAATTGGTGTGCCACCCTTTTTTAATAAATTACTCTGGATTTAGAGAAAGATGTTGAATAGGAGATACTAGGAGATACTAGGATAGGAGATACTAGGATAGGAGTGTTGGTAGCTTGCTCCACCTTTGCAACGAGTTGCCCTGGTGTGTACCACCTTAACCCAGTCCTGAAGATACTTTCAGGCGCAAACTTTGTTTGCTCACACTTGGATAAAGGATTAAACTAAATTTATTATACTCTAACCAATTGGAAAATAAACTTTCAACATCTTTCTCTAAATCCAGAGTAATTTATTAAAAAAGGGTGGCACACCAATTGGCAATTCCTATAGGTGGAGATGACCTGCTAATGCTTCTGCCTGATATCTCGACTTGGGCCTGGCTCCCACTGAAGAGACCTCAATAAAGGTCGAAACCGGTCTGGGTAGTGGCCCTTCCCTTAATGCATAACAATAGACATATCCGCAAGGAGATGTGTTTTGCATTATAGGAGATACTAGGATAGGAGTGTTGGTAGCTTGCTCCACCTTTGCAACGAGTTGCCCTGGTGTGTACCACCTTAACCCAGTCCTGAAGATACTTTCAGGCGCAAACTTTGTTTGCTCACACTTGGATAAAGGATTAAACTAAATTTATTATACTCTAACCAAGTGGAAAATAAACTTTCAACATCTTTCTCTAAATCCAGAGTAATTTATTAAAAAAGGGTGGCACACCAATTGGCAATTCCTATAGGTGGAGATGACCTGCTAATGCTTCTGCCTGATATCTCGACTTGGGCCTGGCTCCCACTGAAGAGACCTCAATAAAGGTCGAAACCGGTCTGGGTAGTGGCCCTTCCCTTAATGCATAACAATAGACATATCCGCAAGGAGATGTGTTTTGCATTATAGGAGATACTAGGATAGGAGTGTTGGTAGCTTGCTCCACCTTTGCAACGAGTTGCCCTGGTGTGTACCACCTTAACCCAGTCCTGAAGATACTTTCAGGCGCAAACTTTGTTTGCTCACACTTGGATAAAGGATTAAACTAAATTTATTATACTCTAACCAAGTGGAAAATAAACTTTCAACATCTTTCTCTAAATCCAGAGTAATTTATTAAAAAAGGGTGGCACACCAATTGGCAATTCCTATAGGTGGAGATGACCTGCTAATGCTTCTGCCTGATATCTCGACTTGGGCCTGGCTCCCACTGAAGAGACCTCAATAAAGGTCGAAACCGGTCTGGGTAGTGGCCCTTCCCTTAATGCATAACAATAGACATATCCGCAAGGAGATGTGTTTTGCATTATAGGAGATACTAGGATAGGAGTGTTGGTAGCTTGCTCCACCTTTGCAACGAGTTGCCCTGGTGTGTACCACCTTAACCCAGTCCTGAAGATACTTTCAGGCGCAAACTTTGTTTGCTCACACTTGGATAAAGGATTAAACTAAATTTATTATACTCTAACCAAGTGGAAAATAAACTTTCAACATCTTTCTCTAAATCCAGAGTAATTTATTAAAAAAGGGTGGCACACCAATTGGCAATTCCTATAGGTGGAGATGACCTGCTAATGCTTCTGCCTGATATCTCGACTTGGGCCTGGCTCCCACTGAAGAGACCTCAATAAAGGTCGAAACCGGTCTGGGTAGTGGCCCTTCCCTTAATGCATAACAATAGACATATCCGCAAGGAGATGTGTTTTGTATTATAGGAGATACTAGGATAGGAGTGTTGGTAGCTTGCTCCACCTTTGCAACGAGTTGCCCTGGTGTGTACCACCTTAACCCAGTCCTGAAGATACTTTCAGGTGCAAACTTTGTTTGCTCACACTTGGATAAAGGATTAAACTAAATTTATTATACTCTAACCAAGTGGAAAATAAACTTTCAACATCTTTCTCTAAATCCAGAGTAATTTATTAAAAAAGGGTGGCACACCAATTGGCAATTCCTATAGGTGGAGATGACCTGCTAATGCTTCTGCCTGATATCTCGACTTGGGCCTGGCTCCCACTGAAGAGACCTCAATAAAGGTCGAAACCGGTCTGGGTAGTGGCCCTTCCCTTAATGCATAACAATAGACATATCCGCAAGGAGATGTGTTTTGCATTATAGGAGATACTAGGATAGGAGTGTTGGTAGCTTGCTCCACCTTTGCAACGAGTTGCCCTGGTGTGTACCACCTTAACCCAGTCCTGAAGATACTTTCAGGCGCAAACTTTGTTTGCTCACACTTGGATAAAGGATTAAACTAAATTTATTATACTCTAACCAAGTGGAAAATAAACTTTCAAACATTTTATGATTCCTGTTTTTTGACAAGGATAATGAGCAGATTCTTTGAGAATATAACGACCTGTGAAAGTTGGTTTTCTGTAAACTGTTGTTGTAAGAATACCAGAAGGTGAACAGATCAGAAGGACGTCTAAAAAAGATAACTTGTTGTCTTTTTCAATCTCCATGGTAAACTTTATACGAGGATGTAAGGAATTGATACTGCTTAAAAAGGAAGGTAAGGAATCTCTGTTGTGAGGCCATACAGCAAAGATGTCTTCTATATATCTAACCCAAAAGGATGGGTGAGGGAATATAGATGAGAACAGGACTTCTTCTAGATGTTCTAAATAAAAGTTGGCAAGAGCAGGAGAAAGTGGACTTCCCATGGCTGTTCCTTCCACTTGGTTGTAAAATTTGTTTTGACATAAGAAATATCCAGAATGCATTACGAAATCAAATAAATTTATAATATCTTGTGGGAAGATGTCAGCAGGTAATTCTAAAGTCTCTTTGAGAGGTACATTCGTATATAAAGATTCTATATCAAAGAATACCATAAGATCTGTAGGTTGTAAAGTGATATTTTTCAAAAAAGAGCGCGAGTTGCCAATGTGTGATTTCAATAATTTAGATAGATATTTGACTATGCAATGAGTAGGAGAATCAATACAATCCACTATGGGACGAAGAGGAATATCTGTCTTGTGTATTTTTGGTAGACCATAAAACCTTGGAGGACTTGCAAAATGAGTTTTTTGTCTTTCAATAGTGTCTACATCCAAACTTATGACCTCATCTAGTAGGGAATTTAATTTCTTCAGTTGTCTGTTGGTTGGATCGTAATTGAGTTCTTGGTATGTTGAGCGATCTCGAAGTAAAAGGGAAAGTTTTCTTGTATAGTTTCAAGAGTCCATAATTACTGTCGCTTTCCCCTTGTCAGCTTTGGTAATGATGAGGTGACTGTTGTTTCTTAAAGAATGTATAGCTTTCTTTTCAGAAGGAGATATGTTCGAAGGAGGAAGCTTGGCTTTAAGTAGCGAAGAAGCAGCTTCTAGACGGAGAGCATTAGCTTTTTGACTTGACAGATGAGAGAGGTTCCGTTCAATATTAACTAGAAAATCTAGATATGGAATCTTTTTAGGGACTATAGAGAAATCATGTCCTTTTGAGAGGATGAGTGTTTCATGCCGACCGGATACGTTGATGATCCAATTATCTGGAACTTGGAAAGGCTTGATTTATTTAGAAACAAGAACATCATATTTGTGGTTAAGATGTTGATTCTGTTTTTTATACGAACGTTGTAAATTTCTTTTTTCTATAGAAAAAAAGAATTCAAGAGCATCAGTCATCAATTCTGCACAACAAACCTGAGAAATCTGGATTAGCTCAGCATGGATTAGAAACAAGCCACAACATCCTTTTGAACGTTTATTCAAAGAAAGTGTGGAGGCCTTACTTCAACGTCCTAATTTGAATTGTAATGACTGTATATCTATATCAAAAATTTGGGAAAGTTTAATCAGGATAACACATTAATTTTTTTTTTTTTTTTTTGTAAATTTCTTATATTAGTCTAATATTATTTAAGATTATTATATGAATTTCTGAATTAATATCTTTAATTATGACTTTAAAAATGTTTACTCTTCTAATACTTAGCGATATGAGATCACGCAGCTCGTTCTATGTGTGAATGATCAATTGTTCATATTCCACTTTTTTTTTTAAACTATTCCTATGTAGCCACTGAAGATGGTCCGTAATATTCAGACCGAAATATTTGGCAAATTAAACATTATTCTTGTGTTAACGTGTATATATTTCTAATCCCTAGGATTATCTTTTGCTTCTTAGTGCCAATCTCTTCTCATATTCCACTGTTGCCTTCCTTACTGTATTAGTCACTCTCCAGGCTTGAGTGTTATATTCTTCATGCATCTGCTCTCCACCCCTCTCCTCATATCTCTTCCATAACCTCTTTTTCACCTGCAGTTCCTGTTTGTTATTGTTTGTTATCCACTTTATACCAGATGGTGTCCTCTTCTTCCACTCATGGAATACAGCTTACTATTGCTGCTAACAAATATTCCTTCACAGTTTCCCAAGCATTAATGATTTCTCAGCCTTCCAATTCTGGCCTCCATAGAACTGCCTCAAGTTGATATCTAAGACTATTATATTCACCTGCCCTATAATTACACATACGTTCCATTTTCTTTGATACTCCTGCATGTCTATTCATCTTCCAAGTGAAAACCACATGGTCACTCTCTCCAACAGGGGGGGGGGATGTCATCTCAGTTATTATCAGCTCTTCTGATGCAATGACCAAATCCAAAACTCTTGAACCTCTTGTTCCCTCTATTACATGTTGCCTAAGACATCTGTCCCTCAAGAAATCCAGAAATTTCATTTCCTTATTACTACATGCATTTTCCTCTTCCCAACTTATACTGCTGTAGTTAAAATCTCCCATAACAGTTATTCTTCTTTCACTTGCCAAGCTCAACTGCCTAAACATCTCCTGCTTGTGGCTTGTAGCAACACCCCACTAAATATCCTGTCTTGCCCACCTCTACATTATACCATGTGCTTTCAAAACCATTAGTGTCACTGCCTTCCAAAGCCTCTAAGAGTAGAGGACATAAGTCATCACTTATCATAAGCAGTACTCCACCATCATGTTTTCTCTTCCCATTCTGCCAAAAAACGCTATACCCTGCTACTTCTATTTCTGTTATTATATCATTTTCCATCATCCACATCTCAGAGATCCCAATAATCTTTGGCCAGGCTGAATGCTATCGACACCACCAATTCATCTCTTTATTCCAGAATCTCCTGGCATTAAGTATAAAGCATAAAAATGTCACTACTTGTGTACTTATCATTATCCCCTGCAGACTCCACTAGACTCAGTGTGACCTGATGTCACCTTCCCCTAAACCTCTATTCCCACAAGAGGCCACCCCTGCTACCATCCACCCTGGGAATTCTAGTTTCCCTGCATTGACATGCCAGAAAACAGCAATCTCTCCAGATGCCTACGTCCTTCCTCATTCATATGCAAGTGGTCTCTTGCATACAGCTCCTTTCTGTCTTCAAATGCCCTCCAAGCATCTACATATTTGAATCCTCTCTTCTGACACATTCTAGCTATTATGTTATTCATTATTCCTGCTCTTATGCTCAGCTTGTCATTATCATACCTGGGTAATGCACACACACTATCATTCCTGTCTGCATTTTCTTTTGTACAACCTCAAGCATGAATCTCAGATCTCTCGCCACCTGATTTACACTGCCTCTCAAGTCATTCATGCCCACCATCACAATCATCTTATCCACCCTTTTACCCTGCTTAATTGCCATAGTCACTCTTTCTATCATTCCTGCAGGCAAACACTCCTCTGGCATCCCATCTTGCACACCACAGATTGAGTCTCCATACATCATACCCCTTACCACTTTGTTCCTTGATTGCTCACTTGCATTCTTCACTCTTTCTCTCACTGTTCCCATACTTAACTACTGTCCTGGTATCGCTCTATCCCTGGTTCCAGCACTCCCTTGCATTCTTCTCATTCCCTCTCTGCAACTGTTTCCATTCTCTCTTCTATCATTTCCTCTCTCCTCTTCTGTCATTCCCATGACACACACTCTCTCTCTCTCTCATTCCCTCTCTTCTACTGTGTCTATTCTCTCCTCTTCTATCATTCCCATAACACTCATTCCTGTCTTCCACTGTTTCTATTCTCTTATCTACTATCAAATCCCATAACTCTCTCACTCCTACTCTGATTTGCCTTATCTAATCTTTCATACTTCTCATCTTATTCCCGAGACATCCCACCTCCTCTTTCAGCTCAGCTCATCTCTCTCTCTCTCTCTCTCTCTCTCTCTCTCTGCAAGTTAGCCACTCTTGCTCACCATTCGTCCTCCCAATCAGGACAATCTCTGAAAATTTCACAATAATTCAAGCCTTCCGCACTTCCTACTCTCATTTTTTCATGCATATTCTGCTCGTTATTCTCACCCTCTATCACACAGTTGTAATAGGTTCTTTTGTGTGCTTGTAACAGAGGTATTTCACTGCCAGTATGAGTGTGGTTAACAAAGCCAGTTTCAGGCTTTGTTAACCAGACTGTATTCTCTGTTGACTTAAACCACAACTTAACTTTAAATATCAGATCTTTGTTTTAGTTATTGTTTTGTTAGATATTGATATTGGGGTTTTTACCTACCAGTGGAAGAGAAGAGGTTGTATTCACTTACGGATAGAGCAACTTCAATAGATTTTCTACCACTCTATTAACTTATTCCATTTCCTTATTCAATATGTATAGTCTGTTAGACTATACATACTGAATCATTTGTTATGCTTTAAGTGTCAGAAATGCAGTCATGGTGAGACTTCTGGTTGTGGCTTTGTCTGTGCTTGCTGCAGCAGTAAAGAGAATGAAAATAAAGATTGAAGAACAAAATACTTCTATGCACTAATTATGAGGGTGATCATCTGGCCTGCTCCCATACATGCCAGAGGTGGAAGGCTAAGAAAGAGATTTAGAAGATCAGTATACAGTAGAAAGCAATAACAGTATATTACAACATCTAGTGGAAAAAACCTCTAGATGTTGTAATATACTGTCATTGCCTTCTGCTGTATACTGATCTTCTAAATCTCTTTCTTATCCTTCCACCTCTGGCATGTATGGGAGGCCAGATGATAACCCGCATAATTGAAAAAATAAAACTTAACTCCACAACCACTAACAGATGAGGTGTATATCTTTGTTCTCCCAGAGAAACATAAAACCATCAAGATACTTACTATCATGGCTAGTTGAATTTAATAGTCTTGGATATTTTACTTGAGGAGGAAGAGATAGACCCTGATCATCAACAGCTACACCCTGCTTTCTTCCCTCCAAAATGCAAGACTAATAACGCCTCATAACAATGGAATTCAAATGGATCCACCAAGAATAAATCTTGAAAGCATTCCTACAATGGAATTGTCTTGGATTTCACCAAAACATCAATAATATTAGCACTGTCCTGCAGAGGTCTAAGCCAGTGTGCTTTTGCTTGAGAGATGTACTTAAAACCTGGTGAAGATCCCATATTGCAGAATATGACCATCATCTATAAGGATAAGAAACCAGATAGCTCTACACATGGAAGAGTAGGACTTCTTATTACAATTTGCTCTGTCTACTTAACACATGGCATTGATCACATCATGTTGCACTCGCCACTTCTATACTTGTAATAGAGAATTTAATTATTTTTATTTTTATTTGATTCTTATCCATGAAAGGTCTTATCCGTGAAACCCTTAGTATGTTAATAATATGGGTGGACTTAAGGATTTTTATTTTTATTTATTTTTACCTGGTCTGGAAATCCTGCTTTAGAGACCAAACATGCAACTTTTTTGTATCTGTCCATATCCATAGTGCATGCAGAAATTTAATGAATAAGAAACTTAATGCAGAAATTAAGATATTTTAGTCAGAGAGACTCAGATATAACATGAAAACATGTTCTTCACCAATCCTTTCACTAAGGTAAAAAGCAGCAACAAATTTTCTTGCACGCAATCACACAAAAAAATGACAACTTATACCTATGTATTCAACATATGCCTTACTTCAAGCATATTCAGATATAACTTAAAACAAGTACCAAAAAGGTTTCAGGGCAGTTTGTCCAATTATTTTCTTCCAATCAAAATCTTGTACATTCCTCTATTTCGTCCATTACTTTTCTCGTCCAGTAGGACATTTCGGGCAATCTTATTCGTCCAATGCTATTTGTACAATTGAAAATAATTGGACGAAATGGCCTGAAAGCACCTGGGTTTGAGGTTATTCGTCCAATCCTATTTCGATTTGAAAATAATTGGACGAAATGTCCTAGTCAGTTGACACAAAAGAGAAGGGGCGCAAGACAATATACATGGTCCACCCTCACACGTTAGGTTAGTCAGTTGACACATTGGTTAGTCAGGTTAGTTAGTTGGCACAGTAGTAGGTAGTCATTTGACACAGCTGGCAATAATAGTCAGTTGACACAAATGAGAAGGGCACGAGACAATATGCATGGTCCGAATGATAAATGCACGTAAACACAAGAAAGATATTTAATTAACCAAATATTTCGATCTGGAAATAGCAGACCATCTTCAGTGGTATTACAAGAACAGTTTTAAAAAATACAAGCTAGAATACTAACAATAGATCGTTAAAAATTGAACACGCCGCATGATGTTATATCACTAAGTATTAAGTATAAAACGGAACATTTTGAAATAGAGACATGATTGAAAAAAAAACAAAAACAAATTAATGAGTAATCTTGATTAGACTTTCCCAGATTTTTGATATAGATATACAGTCATTACGATTCAGGTTGGGACGATGGAGTAAGTCCTCCATGCTTTCCTTGAACAAACGTTCAAACCTATAACGGGATCTATGTAAGAGGCGAGTCCTGGACCAAAAGATGCTGTGGTCAGTTTCAATCTGACTTTTCAAGTTTGTTGTGAAGAATGGAGGATTGATGTTCTTGGATTCTTTTTTCAAGAGAACGTCCAGTCTGTCCAAAATAGGAAAGATCACAGTTGCAAGGAATTTGATAAACTCCAGGAAGAGAGAAAGTTGAGATTTGTCTTTAGGAGAAGGAAAATGAGAAGACAATTTGTTGATAGGTGAATACGTAGTTGTTAAATCATATTTCTGTAAAATTCTTGCGATAGGTTCTGAAATACTGGAGATATAAGGAATAGGCACTCGACGTATTGAAACTTTGTTGTTTTGTGGAGGATTATAAGAATTGAGAAGATGTTGAGTACTTTTTTTAGAAAAGCCATTGAGTTCATGTGTTGGTGGATAGTAGAAAGTTCTTTCTGTAGATAATCAAAAGTAGAACAATTAGTTTTGGCTCTTCTGATGAGGCATTTTATAATTCCTATTTTTTGACAAGGATGATGGGCTGATTCTTTAAGAATATAACGACCTGTGAACGTTGGTTTCCTGTATACTGTAGTTGTAAGAATATTTGAAGGTGACCGGATGAGGAGAACGTCTAAAAAAGATAACTGGTTGTTTTCTTCTATTTCCATAGTAAACTTTATAACATAGTAAACATAGAAGAAAACAACCAGTTATCTTTTTTAGACGTTCTCCTCATCCGGTCACCTTCAAATATTCTTACAACTACAGTATACAGGAAACCAATGTTCACAGGTCGTTATATTCTTAAAGAATCAGCCCATCATCCTTGTCAAAAAATAGGAATTATAAAATGCCTCATCAGAAGAGCCAAAACTAATTGTTCTACTTTTGATTATCTACAGAAAGAACTTTCTACTATCCACCAACACATGAAACGCAATGGCTTTTCTAAAAAAAGTACTCAACATCTTCTCAATTCTTATAATCCTCCACAAAACAACAAAGTTTCAATACGTCGAGTGCCTATTCCTTATATCTCCAGTATTTCAGAACCTATCACAAGAATTTTACAGAAATATGATTTAACAACTACGTATTCACCTATCAACAAATTGTCTTCTCATTTTCCTTCTCCTGAAGACAAATGCTCAACTTTATCTCTTCCTGGAGTTTATCAAATTCCTTGCAACTGTGATCTTTCCTATTTTGGACAGACTGGGCGTTCTCTTGAAAAAAGAATCCAAGAACATCAATCCTCCATTCTTCACAACAAACCTTGAAAAGTCTGGATTATCTCAACATGGGATTGAAACTGACCACAGCATCTTTTGGTCCAGGACTCGCCTCTTACATAGATCCCATTATAGGTTTGAATGTTTGTTCAAGGAAAGCGTGGAGGCCTTACTCCATCGTCCCAACCTGAATCGTAATGACTGTATATCTATATCAAAAATCTGGGAAAGTCTAATCAAGATTACTCATCAATTTTTTTTTTTTTTTCCAATCATGTCTCTATTTCAAAATATTCCATTTCATACTTAAGTGATATAACATCATGCGGCGTGTTCTATTTTTAACGATCTATTGTTAGTATTCTAGCTTGTATTTTTTAAAACTGTTCTTGTAATACCACTGAAGATGGTCTGCTATTTCCAGACCGAAATATTTGGTTAAACACGAGAAATTAAATATCTTTCTTGTGTTTACATGCATTTATCATTCAGTCTTATGTCACAAGTATCCTTAAAACATCAAATATGCATGGTCCATCATCGCACGTTAGGTTAGTCAGTTGAGACATTGGTTAGTTAGGTTAGTCAGTTGACACATTGGTTGGTCAGATTAGTCAGTTGAGACATTGGTTAGTTATGTTAGGTTATAATTATACTATGCCACAGGTACCTCTAAAAATAGGTTAGGTTAGTCATTTGACACATTGGTTGGTCAGGTTAGTTAGGTTGGGTTAGTCAGTTGATACATTGGTTGGTCAGGTTAGTTAGGTTGGGTTAGTCAGTTGATACATTGGTTGGTCAGGTTGGTTAGGTTAGTCAGTTGACACATTGTCAACCAAAAACATTAACAGTTTACTTTAAGAAATAAAGACAATAGCTATATGGAACGTTCCAACATTTTCACTTGACAACTGTTAATTCCACAAATAGAGAATAGCTTTCCATCTAATCTTCACTCAAAAAACCCAAAAAATGACATGCAGTGAGGATACATAAATTTCTCAGGAGGAACGAACTTGAACAAATAAGGAATCCACAAAATACAACTATTCATTCTTTATATTTTTCTTCATTTCTTAAAGGGAATTACTTTACCTTATATTCTCCTGTCCCATTTTTTTAATACGTCTCTCTCTCTATATTAGTATATCTTCTCTCTCTCATGTCCATCAGCTATTTTTTTTTTTTTTTATCGCAGTAGAGAATATGTTGCGTTCTCTCAGTAGCGACTGCATGAAATCGCATTACAACAGATGGGTATCACAAGCAGCAAAGAGAAGTTTTTTTTTTTTTCAGTAATGTGGACTTGGATACTGTTATTTACAGCTTGAAGTTTCTTTTCTGCTTGATTTCATTGCACTCAGTATAAAAATAAAAAAGTCTACAGGCATTTTAATTTCAATGATGTATGAAGGTTTGTATACAATGGCGTAGCTAGGACGGGGCAGTCTGCCCCGCGCAGCAGTTTGAACTTTTGCAGTTAATTCTAAAATACAGTCTCGAGAACTCACTTCCAAATATTGTACTACAGCAAATTTTCCTCACAATTACTGTTAGTGTTGCTAGTTGTGAGAGGAGTTTTTCTAAATAAAATAGATTAAGAATTACCTACATTACTATGAAATAGACTTCGCCAACGTCATCGACGATTTTGATAACAGAAAAGCAAGAAAAATAACATTTTAGAATGTTGAAATTAAAGTTTTACTTCAAAAATAAACATCGTTTTATTTTATTTCCCTGTATGTCGTTTTGACTTTTTGTAGTATTTTTGGTGTGTATTTGAGGGGTGACAAACTCAGGGACTGTCCCGGTCAGCAACAGCTCTAGCTACGTCACTGTATGTATATCTTGCCACTTCCTCATGCTGCTTAATGATAAACCATGATAACATAGCAAGGAGATGCAGTTAGGCTTAAAGGCCTCTCTAATCAACCACTAATAGCAAAACTACAAGCACTGCTACTATGTTTTTCTTATAGTACAATATCGTTTAACAAATATTGTATCAATATAATAATATTTTGTATATCTTTTTATTTTTTCAATTACGTAAACTAACAATAATATTTTCCATAAACAAATTCATGGTAACATATTTAAATATCTTAATAAAGGCTTATCCTATCTATTGCATGTCTCACCATGGTTAAATAATCCATGAGTTCCCAAAATTACAAATTATGTTTTAGAAAATGAATTTGCATAGTTATTTTGGGGTTTATTAAGAGACATAAATTTCATATATTTAAAATTTTCTCTTTAGGTTTGCACACCACAGATGTTTCATGATCATCTGAAATTAAAAGAGTTGAGGACTGAAGTACGTAATTTGGAGGCATCATTGAAAATTGATGAACAAAAATTAGAAACAGAATCACAGAATGCATTTCGTCTACAGTCGGAAGCTGATACTTTTAAAGAAAAAGAAAGGCTTGTGGAAGAGATTGAACTACTGAAAATGAAACGTCCATGGGTTGTAAGTTAAATTTTTAACTGTTATGAAAATTTTAACACATATCTGTTTTTTTTAATGTGGTTCCCATGCATGAAATGTTTAAAGTTTTTGTAACCTGTAGCACATTTGTACTGTGTGAATGGGCTAAGTATTTTCTCTCCCTATTTTCTTATATGGAACTTTTTCAAGGAGCTTAAGGCTTTTAATTAGTTTCTGTGGAGAGGGTATCACACTGGGTGATGAAATTCATCTCTTATTAAAAACATTTACAAACATCCATGCCCATTGTGAGATTCAGACTGTAGTTTGTTGGTTGGATGTGCTAACCACTTGGCTGACAATGCTAAGTGGTGGTGGTCTAGACTTGGATTAAGATCAATATTTAGATTGATCCTTTTAGAAGATTGAAATATATGATCTGATAATATCTGACAATTTAACTCCCAAAAAATAAAATTATATGGAAGAAAATTGTTTATAGGAAGTTAGTAATCATATAAATTTAATCATTCAATTTGTAGCAAATTAGGTGATACAGTAGTTCAAATAACAGAAATGCCTTTGGTATTGTGTATCATTCAGACTTCATTTTGCAACTAATAATTCTTACTCAACATCACCAGAGTTAAAGATCAGTATTATCAATATAAAAAGCCTGAATGGCAAAGAAATGGAGCTAGCTGAGGAATTAGATAAGTACCAGATCGACATAATAGGGGTGACTGAAACAAAAAAGACAAAAACTGGTGAGATCTTTCTGAGCAATACATGCAAAATGTTATATTCAGGCAATGACAATCAAGGAAAAGGAGTAGCCATAGTCTTCAACACAAAATACGAGGCTAATCTTCTTGAATGGAAGTCAGTCTCAAGTAGAGTAATGTGGGCAAATATGAGAATGGGGAACTGGACAATGAGACTTATTTGTGCCTATGGTTCCACAGAAGGATCTACTAAGTTAGAAGTGGAGGAATTTTTTGAGGCTTTACAAAAAGCAACTGACACAATGAAAAAGGAAAAGTTGGTCATTGTTGGGGATCTAAATAGCACAGTAGGAAACGATTGTGAGATATACAAAAATATTTTGGGAAAATTTGGAGAAAAGAGCACAGCTAATAATAATGGCAATTATCTGTTGAATTTCTGCTCAGGACATGGACTGGTTATTACTAACACCATGTTCCAACATAAAAATGTGCATAAATTCACATGGAAAGAAGAGGCAAGGAATAAGAAAAGTCTCATTGACTATGTTATTGTTGATAGTGATGTTTTCTCCCTGGTGCAGGACACCAGAGTGTACAGAGGATTTGAAATAGGAAGCGATCACTATTTAGTCTTGAGCAGGATAAAATTGAATTTCATATTGAAAAGATTTACATGTAAGAAAGTTTTAAAGCGAATAAAAGATGAGCAGCTCTCAGATGTGAACTTTAGACAAAAATACACAAAGATTATTGAAGGAAAAATTTGACAACAGGAATCAAACCTTGGAGATTCAGTGGCAAGCTCTGAAGAAAGCCCTGATTGATTCAGGTAGAGAGGCATGTGGTGAAGTTGTCTGCAAGGATAGAAAAATTAGAACTCCGTGGTGAACACAAGAAGTTAAAGAGGCAGTGAAGGAAAAGAAGAAAGCATATCAAAAGTTCCTGACAAATAAGTCAGCTTGTACTCTTAGAGAATACAGAGACAAATGCAAGAATGCTAAACACTGTGTAAAACTAGCTAAACAAAAGTCATGGGATGTCTTTGGCAAGAATATAGAAAATAAATATCAAGAATGTGGCAAAATATTCTGGAGGTTGTTGAAAAAGCTTAGGAATGGAGGAAAGAGTGCTGTAAAAGGAATTAGAGATGATAAAGGTGACATGAAAATGAGAGAAAAAGATATCCTTGAAGTATGGAATAATTACTTTGAAAAACTGCTAAATGAAACAAGCAGTGATGACAGCACGGTTGTAAAAAAACACTGACCAGGCATGCAGTCAGGAATACATATCCATACTTGAAGTAGAAAAAGCCACCAAAGGCTTGAAATGTGGAAAGGCAGCAGGAGTAGATAATATTTGACCAGAAATGCTGAAGTATGGTGGTATAAGAGTCTTACAGTGGCTGCACTGCATAGTTCAGAAAGCCTGGATAGAGGGACAAATTCCTGATGATTGGAGTAGATCTCTCATAGTACCCATATATAAAAAGGGAAATAAAACTGAATCAGAGAATTACAGAGGTATTTCTATATTGAATGTTCATGGCAAGATCTATGCAAGTATACTTGAGTAATGGTTGAGAAGAATTGTGGAAGAAAAGCTTGGTGAAGAACAAGCTGGATTCAGGCCAAATAGAGGCTGTCAGGATCAGATCTTCACTTTACGACAAATAGTCGAGAAAGCATGGGAATATAACAAAGATCTGTATTTAAGTTTTGTCAATTTGAAAAAGGCATATGACAAGGTGCCAAGAGAGAAGCTATTCAATACGCTACAGTTATATGGTGTCAATTGGGCATTATATCAAGCGATACTTAGTCTTTATTTGAGTTGTAAGTCAGCAGTTAGAATTGAAGGAAGTACAGGAAGATGGTTTAATGTTAAATCTGGGGTGAGACAAGGATGTACATTATCCCCTCTGTTATTCATTATTTATATGGATTACATTATGGAGGAAAGTGGTATTAAACATGATATCAAAATTGGAGATGAAAAGTCAGCTCTTTGCTTTATGCGGATGATGTTATACTTCTAAATAAATCTGCTAAAAGTCTGCAAGATTCTCTGACTAAATTGAATAACTGTTGTAATAGATATGGTATGAAGGTCAGCAATAAAAAGACAAAGACAATGAAAATAGGCAGAGAATCATTGAAAATGTCAACTGTGTTGTGAATGGAGAACCTGTGGAACAAGTAAAACTTTTCAGCTACTTAGGCACGATTTTTAGTGAAGATGGTAAGTTAAATATAGAAATAGCAAACAGAATCAACAAAGCTGGTGTGGTGGGAAGTCAATTGAATAAATTCATATGGAATAAGAGAGAAATTAGTCGTTACACTAATATACAAGACAGTGTTCAAACCAGTTTTAACTTATGCATCTGAGAGCTGGGTCAGAAGTAAAACCCTTGACCAAAGAATAGAGATCACAAATATGAGAGCCCTGAGAAAGATTAGAGGCGTGAACAGATGGCATCAATGGCAATATCATATTAAAAACGTGAATATAAGGAAAGAACTTGACATTGTCAGCATCCAGGAATGCATTAGCAGAGCTAATCTCAGTGGTATGGTCACTTTAACAGAATGGGCGAGGAAAGAATAGCAAAACAAGTGTTCTCTACCAGGTTGGCAGCAAAACTACCCAGTGGAAGACCAAGATATAGGTGGATTGATACGGTACAAAGTGCCTTAGACAATAGAAATATAAATCTGATAATGTTGAGGTCTTGACATCTAACAGACTGATTTGGAGGAAAATTATAGATAGGAATTTAGTAATGATGTAATTTTTTTTTCATGTAGTACTATCATATCATCTACACCCCCTTGAGGGTACATGGCAGGAATTTGATGATGATAATAATTCTTGTTTTGGGTTCACTTAACAGTCAGAGCTGGATTGGTAGGAAATCTCCACATATCCTTTAAGGGATGAATGTGGAGCAGTTTGCATTTCTCACCTTCTGGTGTGTAGTTATTAGCTGTTCATTTGAATTAATGAAAAACTGCCTGTCAGTTTTGGACCTAGCCAACCAATTTATTTTCTGAATTGGCTTTAAAAAAAAAAAAATAGAGGTGCTGGTGGTTTAGCATGGTATATCATGCTCTCTGTGGCATCATTGAGTCAAAGAAAGCCCCCATTTACTTTTGGGAATTAGAACAAAACACTGAAAAAAGATACTGTAACAAATTCATTGTCAGTAGAATTGAAGATATCTAATATCAGTGTATAAATGAAAAAAAAAAATCGAATTGGCAAAAAAAATTAGAGAATCATTTTGTTATAATAGTTACAGAGAAAAATGTAAGAAAGCTAAGGTTTGTGTATATCTGAATTTACAAGGCATTACAGGAACTTTTGAGAAAATTGGGAGGAAAGGGGCAGAGCTAATGATAATGGTAAGTATTTGCTGGACTTCTGTTCATGACATGGATTAGTCCAGGGGTGTTAAACATATGACCTGGGTGCTGGATCAGGCCCATGGTCGTATTCAATCAGGTCTGTGGCTTAAGCTTATATAAAAAAATTATTTCTTAATTTTAAATTATTCTGTTAATATAGTTATACTTGTAGAGGTTATAAAACAGTTTAGCTTTAACCCTTAGCAGTTAAGGATTAAAGATAAACTTTAAGACTTAACTTTTCACTTCGGAGCTGTGTTTACGCTGGGGAACAGACATGCTAACAAAGTTGTGTTAAAGTCTATAAGTAAGTGTGTGTGTGTGTGTGTGTGTATATATATATATATATATATATATATATATATATATATATATATATATACACTTCTCAGTGATAGTGTACTGCTTTTGCTAAAGATAATTTTAGGTTTACAAATTATTTTATGTAAAAGTTTTATATCTACCTAATCCCATTATGACAAATCAAGGAAACGTTGATACTGAATTGGACAAAAAAAAAAAAAAAATAAATAAATAAAATAAAATAAAAAAAATACAGATTTATATTTTTTTTATTGAATTGGATAATAAATAATCTGCTTGATTTTCAATAAACAAATTTCTATTGCTAAAGGCTGCAATGTACAACGACATTATAAAACTAATTGTGAAAACAAATTTAAAGATTATAGTTGAAAGATTCGCAAAGAAAAAATTCATGAACTATACACTCAATTAGAGAATCAGCAGTCAGTTTTTAAAAACATCCATGAAAAGAGTGATGCTGCAGTTTGTGAACTAGCTACGTAATTGAAAATAACTCCTTTTCAAAAGGTGAAAATTTGGTAAAACATGCATGATGAAGGCTTCAGAGATAGTTTGTCCTGAAAAACAGCAATTATTTTCTGATGTATCATTGTCAAGGAATATTATCAAGAGATATCCATATGCAGAACATATGGATATCTCTGAAAACTTAATTCTGGTAGAAAAGAACGAAGCCAAGTTTCAGGAAGCTGCAGCAATAATTAAGATTGAAAAAACAACTTCTATTTCATTTCTTTTTGTTTACATAAAAAATATCATAATCACTTTTTTTTTTTTTTTTGTCATATTATTATGTACCAATACTGTGAATATGGTGTTTAGGAATAATGGTCCTTATCTGGTCAGCGAGATCTAGTTTTATGCTTCAATCCAGCCTACAAAGCAAAACAAGTTTGGTACCCTTGGACTAGTCATTACTAACACCATATTCTAACATAAAGATGTGCACAAGTTCACATGGAGAGAAGACGCAAGAAATAAGTGAATCCTCATTAACTAAGTCATTGCTGATAGTGATATCTTCATGCTAGTTCAGTACAAGAATGTACAAAGGATTCGAAATTAGAAGTGTCCATCACTTAGTTCTAAGTAGGAACTAAAAATGTATGTTACATTGAAAAGAACAGCATGTAAGAAAATTTTAAAGAGAATTAAAGTTGGACAGCTTTTACAGGTAAACTGCAGACTTGACGATAAACATTATTGAAAATTAAAAATGAAGCAGATTGAAAATAGGAACCAATCCTTGTATTCTGTGGCAAAATCTCAAGAAAACATTGATTCAGCTGTGGAAGTATGTGGTGAAGTCTGCAAGGATATATATACATAAAAACACTAACCTGGACACAAGTTGCTAAAGAAGCAGTCTTGTAAAAAAAGAAAGCATATTGAAAGTTCCTATCAAATAAGTCTGTAGATGCCTTAAAAGAATACAGAGAGAAATGTAGGAGAGCGAAGCTGTGTATAAAAGTAGCGAAACAAAAATCATTGGAAGATTGGCAAGACATGGTAGAAGATAAATATCAGGAAGTTGGCAAAATGTTGTGGAGGTTGTTGAAAAAGCTTAGAAATGGAGGAAATAGTACTGTAAAAGGAATCCAAGATGATAAATTTGACATGAAAACTGAAAATAAGGATATTGTAGATGTCTGGATTTATTACTTTGAAAGTCTGTTAAACAAAAAAAGCAATGACAGAATAGTAATAGAAAATTTTCAAGAGGATTATATATCAATGTTTGAGGTAGAAAAGCTATCAAAAACATGAAATATGGAAGGGCAGCTGGATTAGATGGTATTTGACCAGAAATGCTCAAATATTATTATTATTATTATTATTACATGACACCTCCAGGGAGTTCAAAGACTCATTGATGAAGGACACCTACTCCACAACTCTATGTCCACTACTCAATCCATCAAATACAACTAATCGCAACTACACCAATGCCATCTACTGCACGCCACCACCACTAGTATTTTCACAGGCAATCACAACATCCATGCCCACGGTGGGATTTGAACCTGCAGCCTTTTGGCTGGATATGCTATTCACTCGACGAACCAGGCCAGCAAAAAACGAACAGCCGATATTTCTACCCACTATGGGGTGAAGACCTCTCCCATCATGGAAGGTTTTAGGTCTACCATTTCCGTTGGTGACCTGGTCCATATTGGAAGAGTGTCCATGCATATGCTGGATTGACACACACTGCCTCTTGGCTGGAAGTATGGAAGAAATATGGAGGTATAAAAGTTTTGCAATGGCTACATTGCATAATTCAGAGAGCCTGGTCAGAACATTGAATTCCAGAAGATTCACTAGAGCTCCTTATAGTTCCCATCTATAAAAAAAGAGAATAAAGCAGAATGTGAAAATTACAGAGGAATTTCTCTACTAAATCTGACAGATAAGCTTAGGTGTTGATGGTTATTCATGACTTCTTTTTAATGGTATTAACAACACCAAATGAACTATTTTATAAGAATAGTTTGTTTGGTGTAACTGCTTTATAAAGCAGTTAATAAAACATCGTTTTATAAAATAGTTTTCGTTTTGGTGTTGTTAATGCCGTTAAAAAGAAGTCATTCTCAACTTAATGTTCCAAGGAAGATTAATGCAAGTATACTTGAAAAAAGGCTGAGAAAAATTGTGGAATAGGAACTTAGAAAAGAACAAGCTGGTTTCAAGTTGTCAAGATCAGATTTTCACTTTACAACAAATAGTTGAGAAATCACGGGGAATATGAATATGCCGGCCTGGTTGGCCGAGTGTTAGCATATCCACTCTCCAGCCAAAAGGCTGTGGGTCTGAATCCTGCTGTAGGCATGGATGTTTGCGATTGTCTGTGAAAATACTAGTGTTGGTGGGCAGTAGATGGCGTTGCTGTGGTTGCAGTTTGTTTTAGTTGGTGGATTGAGTGGTGGAGACAGAGAGGTGCAAGTGCCCTCCCTCGATGGGTCTATGGACTCCCTGTCATGTAATAATAATATAATGTGGGTCTGTACTTAAGTTTTGAAGATCTGGAAAAGGCACACATTTAAAGCTATTGAAAACACTACAGTAATATGGGATAAATTAAACATTATATATAGCAATACGTAGGTCAGTAGTTAGAATTTAAGTTGTATGTCAGTAGTTAGAATTGAAGGAGATACAGGAAGAATTACCACTCCAATTTTGATGTAAAATCAGGGGTAAGACAAGGATGCATGTTAACTTCACATTTATTCATCATCAAATTCCTGCTATGTACCCTCAAGGGAGTGTACAGGATATCATAGTATTACATGAAAAATTTACATCATTACTAACTTCCTATCTACAATTTTCCTCCAAATCAGTCTGTTAATTGTCTAGACTTCAACATTATCAAATCTTATATTTCTATCGTCTAAGGCACTTTGTACCATATCAATCCACCTATATCTTGTTCTTCCTCTGGATCATTTTCCTGCCAACCTGGCAGAGAACACTTGTTTTGCTAATCTTTTCTCTCCCATTCTATTTAAGTGACCATACCACCTGAGATTAGCTCTGCTAACACATTCCTGGATGCTGACAATGTCAAGTTCTTTCCTAATATCCTCGTTTTTAATATGATATTGCCATTGATGCCATCTGTTCATGTCTCTAATCTTTCTCAGGACTCTCATATCTGCAGTCTCTAGTCTTTGGTCAAGTGTTTTACTTCTGACTCAGATCCATAAGTTAAAACTGGTTTGAACACTGTCTTGTATACAGCTAATTTAGTGTCCCGACTAATTTCTCTCTTATCCCATATGAATTTATTCAATTGACTTCCTACCATACCAGCTTTTTGATCCTGTTGTCTATTTCCATATTTAATTTACCATTTTCACTAAAAATCGTGCCTAAGTAGCTGAAATGTTTTACTTGTTCCACTGGTTCTCCGTTCACAACACAGTTGACATTTTCAATGATTCTGCCTATTTTCATTGTCTTTGTCTCTTTATTGCTGACCTTCATACCATGTCTATTACAACTGTTATTCAGTTTAGTCAGGAAACCTTGCAGACTTGTAGTGGATTTATTTAGCAGCATAACATTGTCTGCATAAAGTAAGAGCTGACATTAACATCTCCAATTTTGATATCATGTTTAATACCACTTTCCTTCATAATGTGATCCATATAGATAATAAATAACAGAGGGGATAATGTACATCCTTGTCTCACACCAGATTTAACATTAAACCATCTTCCTGTACTTCCTTCAATTCTAACTGCTGACTTACAACTCAAATAAAGATTAAGTATTGGTTGATGTAATGCCCCATTGACACCATATAACTGTAGCATATTGAATAGCTACAGTTATATGGTGTTATTATATCTCTTGGCAACTTATCATATGCCTTTTCCAGATCGACAAAACTTAAATACAGATCTTTATTATATTCCCATGATTTCTCAACTATTTGTCGTAAAGTGAAGATCTGATCCTGACAGCCTCTATTTGGCCTGAATCCAGCTTATTTTTCACCAAGCTTTTCTTCCACAATTCTTCTCAGCCGTTTCTCAAGTATACTTGCAGGAACACTCAGTTAGGGAAATACTTCTGTAATTCTTACATTCAGTTTTATTTCCCTTTTTATATATGGGTACTATAAGACCTCTACTCTTATAGTACCCATTCATCGGGAATTCATCCCTCTGTCCAGGCTTTCTGAACTATGCAGTGCAGCCACTGAAAGACTTTTATACCACCATACTTCAGCATTTCTGATTGAATATCATCTGCTCCTGCTTCCTTTCCACATTTCAAGCCTTTGATGGCTTTTTTCTACTTCAAATATGGATATGTATTCCTGACTGTATGCTTGGTGAGTGTTATTTACCACTGTGTTATCACTGCTTGTTTCATTCAGCAGTTTTTTCAAAGTAATTACTCCATACTTCAAGGATATCTTTTCCTCCCGTTTTCATGTCACCTTTATCATCTGTAACTCCTTTTACAGCACTTTTTACTCCATTTCTAAGCTTCTTCAGCAACCTCCAGAATATTTTGCCACCTTCTTGATATTTATTTTCTATTTTCTTGCCAAAGTCGTCCCATGACTTTTGTTTAGCTAGTTTTACACAGTGTGTAGCTTTCTTACATTTGTCTCTGTATTCTCTAAGAGCACAAGCTGACTTATTTGCCAGGGACTTTTGATATGCTTTCTTCTTTTCCTTCACTGCCTCTTTAACTTCGTGTGTCCACCATGGAGTTCTGATTTTTCTATCCTTGAAGCCAACCTCACACATGTTTCTCTGGCTGAATCAATCAGGGTTTTCTTCAAGGCTTGCCACTGAATCTTCAGGGTTTGGTTCCTGTTCTCAAACCCTTTCATTTTTTCTTCTATCATCTTTGTGTATTTTAGTTTACAGTTCACATCTGAGAGCTGCTAATATGAAATTCAATTTTATCTTGCTCCAGTCTAAATAGTGATCACTTCCAATTTCAAATCCTCTGTACACTCTGTAGTCCTGCACCAGGGAGAAAACATCACTATCAACAATAACATAGTCAATGAGACTTTTCTTATTCCTTGCCTCTTCTCTACATGTGAATTTGTTCACATCTTTATGTTGGAACATGGTATTAGTAATAACGAGTCCATGTCCTGAGCAGAAATCCAACAGGTATTTGGCATTATTATTAGCTTTGCTCTTTTCTCCAAATTTTCCCAACATATTTTTGTATGTCTGAAAATCATTTCCTACTCTGCTATTTAGATCCTCAACAAGGACCAACTTTTCCTTTTTCATTGTGTCAGTTGCTTTTTCTAAAGCCTCAAAAAATTCCTCCACTTCTACCTTAGTAGAACCTTCTGTGGGACCATAGGCACAAATAAGTCTCATTGTCCAGTTCCCCATTCTGATATTCGCCCACATTACTCTACTTGAGACCGCCTGTCATTCAAGAAGATTATCCTCGTATTTAGTGTTGAATACTATGGCTACTCCTTTTTTTTTGATTGTCATTGCCTGAATATAACATTTTGTGTTTATTGCTCAGAAAGATTTCCATTTTTGATTCGGTCACCCCTATTATATCGGTCTGGTACTTATCTAATTCCTCAGGTAGCGCCATTTCTTTGTCATTCAGGCTTCTTATGTTGATAGTCCTGATCTTTAACTCTGGTGATGATGAGTTGGGGTGTGTTTTCAGATTTGTTCCAGTAGCTGAGTTTTCACTGTTCGCCCTGGTTCCCTGGTGAAAACAACAGGGGGCCTTGTTTAACCGGGCAACGTCCCAGCTGGTATGAAATTTTGTCATGTTGTACCATCATTTTGTATTTTGGTTTAAGCCAATAGGAATACAATTTGGTCAGCTAAATCCCAAATTTGCCAGCCCATCCTCGTTCTTTCAGTATTCAGGTAGATACCCAACAGGGTGCACCACAAGACGGCAAGGATTGGACATTTGGTCAGAAGTCCTGGTCGGTTCTCTGCATTCCTTTAAAGGCTATGTGGATGTCTCCTCTCAGTTATACAGTTTTATCACCTTAAGCACCTCTTCATCATCTATATGAATTGCTTTATGAATGAAAGTGGCATTAACCCTGATAATTGGAGATATCAAATGTAACTCTGCTTTATATAGATGATAATTTACTCCTAAATTCATCCAGTGCAAGTCTCCAGGATTCTCTAACTAAATTCATAACAGTTGTAACAAATTTAGCATAAAATCGGCAGTTAAAAACTCATAACTATTGCAGTAGGCAGGAATTTCAGGTGCATTCTCAATGCACGACCTATAAGAAAAGTAAATTATTTCAGGTATTTAGAGGTACTGTTTTTAGTGAAGATGGCAAAAAAATTTGGAAATAGGCAACAGGATAAGCAGAGCTGGTATGGTGGGGAGCCAGTTGAATAAATTTATTTGGAATAAACGAAAACTTAACCAAAGCAAGAAATTAGCAGTGTACAAGACATTGTTCAAATCAGTTTTAAGTTGGATCTAAAAGTTGGGATAGAAATAAAGCTCTTGATCAAAGACTAGAGACCACAGATATCAGTGTTTTTGAGAAAAAATAAGGAAGTTAACAGATGGAAGCAAGGGCAAAATCATATTAAAAATGGTGATGTTAGAAAGGAACTTGTCATTGTTTAGCATTCAAGAAAGTGTGAGCAGAACTAATCTTGTGTGGTGGTCTGATCTCTTAAACAGAATTTCTGAGGAAGACCAAGATCTAGGTGGATTGACTCAGTTCAGTAAGAAGAATGAAATATTGGATACAATATTTTAGTGCTGACAAGTAACAAACTAATTTGGAAGAAAATTGACAGGAGATTGATAATAATGCAAACTTGATCTTGTCGCATCAAACACCCATTGAGGATATATATCAGGAAATCTATGATGATGAAGTGCCTTGAAGTATGAAAAACATTAAAAATGGCTGACTTTTGAAGCCTCATCCCCCTTCAAAAAAGAAGTTGTGGGAGACAAAATAAAATTTTGAAATATTTATGATATAGATCGTTGGGTATTCATAGGTGGGTTTTTATTGGTAGCCTTATGCGACCTTTTGGAAATGAAGAAAATCAGAATATTATTTGTTCCATCTTTAAGTGTGTACATCACCTATCAAGATCATTATACATCTTCCCATGCAAGTAGTGCCCATGCCCTTTGCACTCTGCATTCTCTCTCTCTCTCCAGACACAACTTGCCAGAGTAAGCAGCAGTAGAAGTCAGCTGGAGAATTGAATCCTCTAGCAGATGTCTAATCACCAACCTGCATTTACTGCTTTGCTACTTCTTCCTGAAATGAAGGATGTGCTGGCCATTTAATTCATTAATAAGAGTGTGATGAGCATGCCCAGCAAGGCTATCACTGTATTTGAGAAGAGGAGGAGACATACCAAAGACCCTACTCTGGGGTAAAAACATGGCAGTAGCCACTCACACCCTGCTTATTGAGGGTGTGAGTGGCAGTCCTGCATTATTTACATGTAATTCCATCAATAAGACATTTTGCTCAAGTTTTTGCTTTTTTGATGTTTAACAGCAACTTACACCCTCAATAAGCAGGACAGGTATTTCACCAGGCAATGAAAGACGCTTACCACCTATAGGTCTAGTTAACTTTTCTGCCAAGTAGGTAAGATATAAGTCAACAGTACTTGCCTCTTGAGGGTCATGTTTTGGAAATGGCATACCAAATAACAAAAAATTATGTTAAACTGACTGGGAAAGGCCATATATTTTGCAGTCTATTAATGGACCATAATTAATTTAATTATTTTTGAATGTACTTCTTGTAAATAAGTTGAAATTAATAACTATAGCTCTTAAAGTGCCAGTTAAGATTATGTACCACCAATACACACTGTTGATTTCATCAGTCCTGCATTATTTACATGTCATTCCATCAATAAGACATTTAGCTGAAGTTTCTGCTTTTTTGATATTTAACAGCAAAAGCTTCTGGGTCTAGTCAGCATATCAACCACCAGAAATATATACTTATTTCTTCTTTCTGATTGTGGTAGAGGTCCTAATATCACCTGAAACATGCTGAATAGATCTGACAGGCATCTTCACTGTTTGCAAAGGAGACTTACCTTTAAAAGGATTTCTCAGCTGACAAGAATGTTAAGATATTTAAATATCTTAGCATGATTTTATTTATAGAAAATATTATTGTTAATTGAGATCAGTGGTTCCCAAACTTATTTGACTTACCACCCCCTTTTTCAAAAAAAAAAAAAATTATTCATCCGCTATTTTGAGGTCACTATTGCCCTCTGGATTGTTCCATCCCCCCCAGGGGGGGGCGGTACCATACACTTTGGGAACCACTAGTTTAGATAATTGAAAATAAAATATATACAAAAATTCTTTATGTTGATAAAATTATGTTAAAATAAATGATATTTTACTGTAAGAAGAACACAGCAGCAGTGCTTGTAGTTTTGCAATTGGTAGTTGACTAGTGAGGCTGTAAAGCCTAACTGTGCCTCATGTCTGTATCATCATTGGAAACAGCCATCACCAGCCCTTTCATAGACAGAATGAAATTTTGCATTAATTCAGCAGCATGATGTACATACCTTTCTGTGCCATTGGAAATAAAATCTGTAGACGTTTTTCATGTTGAGTGCAGCGAAATAATCAAGTGGAAAAGAAACTTCATTGCATCACAAAACAAATGTATTCAATCTGCCATTACTTAATAAACCACTATTTGCTGTTTGTGATACCTGGCTGTTGTGTTGTCATCTCACACTGTCGCAATTGAGAGAATACAGCATATGCTTGACATCGATATAAAAAATGAACAGCTGATGCACACGAGAGAGAGAGATGAGAGATAGTGATATGTATGTGGAGAGGTGCATAAAAAAAAAAAAGGAATGAATAGAAGAATATAAGGAAGATATAGAAATAATTCCCTTTAAGAAATAAGGGAAAAAATATAAGGAGTGAATGGCTGTATTTTGTGGATTCCTTTGTTCAGTTTCCTATTGAGAAGTTTATATATCTTCATTGTCTTATTTTGAGCGAAGATTAGATGAAAAGCTATTCTTTATTTGTGCTGCTTTAGTACTGGATAGCAGAGTTTTATGAAGTATACTGTTAATGTTTTGCGTACTTGTTTTAAGTAGTAACTGACTATGCTAGAAGTAAAGCATGAATTGAATACACAAGTATGAGTTGTCATTTTCTTTTGTGATTGTGTACAAGAAAATTTGTTGCTCCTGTTTTCCTAAGTTAACTTAAGGATTGATGAGAAACTTTTGTAGATGTTGTATTTTTTTCTGATGTATCCTGAATGTAGGGGATGGTGATGAAATCCTAATCACAGATTGAGAGTGTAATTAATTTCTGAAATCCTAATCACAGATTGAGAGTATAATTAATTTTTTCTTCTTACTAACTGTAGTCATTGGGTAGGAAGGTGTTGTGTATGTGGTTGAGTTCTGTTGAAAGAGAGGTTCCACTGGAACAAAGATTGTAGGCTGTTTTAGAGTTTTTAATAATGCCATATTGTTGAGATGAGTGGTGGTAGGAGAATTTATGAATGGATCTGCCTATGTGAGTAGGTTTTCTGTATACAGTGATGGAGAGGTTACCATTCAGATGTATCACTAAGATGTCTAGGAAAGGTAAACTATTGTTATTCTCCTTTTCCATTGTAAACTGGATTCTTGGAATGCTATTGGGGGTGACAAAGAAAGGAGTCTAATGTGTCTGGGCCATGATGCCAAATAGAGTGCACATCATCTATATATCTTAGCTAGATAAAGGCTTGAAGGGGGGAACAGTCTATGGCATGTTTTTTAAAATTTTCCATGTAAAAATCGGTAAGTGGGGGAGTGAGAGGGGGGGAACCCATAGCATTTCCCTCTATCTGTTTATAAATTTTGTTCCTCCAAAAAAAAAATCCAGAATTGATGGCACAGAAAAAAAGATCTAAGATATCACAAGGGAAATGTATGGGAACCACTCACATGATCAGAAAGAAAACCACCATACTATGTCACAGTAAATTTAAGGAAGAAAGATTGCTTTTGGATCTGCAGCTGCACTCAGAAATCAATCAAATTTAAACAAATACAGTTGCAAGAAACTTCCCAAAATTTGGGAAACATTAATTCTTAGAGATCCCAATTTATAACCTTTGTAGGCCTCCTACAAATCCCCATAGATGGTACACCACCTGGATAGTACTCTGGAGTCATAGCCACCTGTTTCATTCAGTATTCTGTTGCTTTTGTGTGTGTGTTACAGTTGTTAGTTGCAATGCCATAAAATGTCTTAGTGAATGAGATGAAATATTTGAAGCATTGAAAATAGTTTTTAATCTTTCCTAGCACTGTCAGTACTCCATTAAACCTCTAACATGATGTCCTCACAACACTTAAGCTTTAATACGTGATTAAGGTATTGGAGAGATTAGTGAGAACTGGGATAGGTAAATGGATAACAGCATTATTCTCTGTGATTGTCAGCATGGATTTGTTAAAGGTGATCATGTTTTACCAATTTATTTACTTACGTAACAAGGAACCTCCATAGCTCAGTTGGTATAGATGAAGTAAGAAAGACCTGGGTTTGATTCTCGTCCATGAGGTGAGGAATCTTTATCTGGTCTCTTTCGAGTAAAGGTGAGTTAGTTGGTCTCGTGTTGATGTAGAGGGTTTTTTTTACCCAGAAACTAAGGTTTTTTGTCCCTCAGAACAGGCAAACCAGTTCCGTGAACACACACACATCTACAGACATAAAACACTCCTGGAATAAGATTAACCAAATAGACTATTCTGTAGGATTTTGGTCTCGAATGCTTACATGGTGAAGTGTAGGTCTACGTGTGAGCATAAAACAAGGTGACAAATATATTCGACAAGGGACATGCATATACAGTAGCATACTTATATTTTGCAAAGTCTTTTGATAGACTGCCACACAACAAGCTGTTAAATAAACAGAAATGGATAGGATTGGTTAACAGACTAGCGAGTTGGATCTGTTACTGGCTGTCAGATAGCTATCAGAAGGATGTATAGAGGAGTACAGTATCCTGAAAGAAGAAAGTCACAAGAGGTATGCCACAAGAGTTTGTATTGGGATCATTGTTCAATTTGTGTATTAATGATATTGGGATGGGTTTAACTAGTTATGTGCAAACTATTTGCAGAAGATTAAAAATTGGGAAGTGCAAAAGCAGATGTTATTGCTTTACAGGAGATCTTGAATAAATTGTATGAATCAGTAAGTGGAAATGTTAGTTCAATGTTGCGAATTGTAAGATTTTGAAATTATTCTCTAATCAAAACATCCTCTAATAATTTGGTAAGCAACGATGGGATGCAAAGTATACACTTGATGGGAAAACTTTGCAGGTAGAGGTCATGAGAGATCTGGGAGTGGTGGATGACAAGGACCTGAAATTCAGGAGCCACATTGCTCATGTTGTGAAGTCCTTGCATCATATAATGACAGTGATGTGGAGAACCTTGATGTGCCAAAGCCAAAATGAAGATGTTACAATTCCATTGTATATAAGGCTTTGATAGAGCCTCATATGGATTATTGTGCAGATTTGATCACTGGGTTTTCATGGTGATGAGGATATGTTAGAAACTGTCTAGAGTTTGGAATGTGGAGTATAAAGACAGATTGAAAGTGTAATGTGGAAGCCTTGTGAATAGGAGAAGGAAGAGGGGGAGGATATGATTGAGACATATAAGTTGGTCAGGGGTTGTTACCAGGTTGGCATGGAAGAAATTTTTCATAGAAGAGAGTGGGGGTTAGAACATAAATGGGATAGAACAAGAGGCCATCCCTGAGAACTGTATATGGAAGGCGTGTGCAAAGGATTTGTGGAGTGTATTGTGAATATAGACACATTGAATCAGGTTAAGGCATGTAGTATGTTCCTCCCATTCTCTCTTCTTCTTCCTTGGCACTACAGCCCCATGTAGGACCTTGGCCTCCCATTTTTTTCGCATTTCATAACTCACTACGAGGTGGGGTCATTACCCCCGTGCTCAACCATGTGTAATTGTCTGTGAAGTGTTGTGTTCTTAAGACCGTTTTGCCTGCTTGCTGGAGGAAAAACCTCAGATAAACTGGGGTTTATCTGAAGTTTTTTTCTCAGACATAACGAAGACTGGCTAACGTCGTTATGTCTGAGAAAGATCCTTAGCCCCTCACATCGGTGACGAGAATGAAATGCAGGACATTCCTTTCCCGGGCATATGTTTGCTGAGCAGATAACCACTCGGCTAACTGCACGGACATGTACCTCCCATTATGAGTCTCTAACTCCAGCGAGGTCAGATGTTAATAATAATAGTGATGAGGTCATTGACCTCATCACCAGTGAAGCAAGCTGAAGCTAAAAACAACTCCATGATTTTGTCAGCCGTTTCATCTTGCCAGGAAGGAATGTAATGAGTGATGCAAACTAGGTATTAGCAGAAGTCAGAGATGATGTCAATTAGTAGAAGAGTGGGCAATGTGAGATGTGATTATGAATGGAGATTAGAATGTGAGAACAGGATTGCAAATTGGACAGGGAAATAGGATGGGTCAGAGAGCTCAGGGAGACTATGTGTGTGTGTGTGGGGGGGGATTCTGAAAGTAGTCATGAATGCATTTGTGGGAATGATCAGCATAGGAATTAAACATCCTTTAATACATGGTGGAGTGGTTGAGTCTGAGGGATATGGGACAAAGAGTGAGCAGACAGGAGCAAGTGTGGAGAAGTCACAAATGAAGGACAGCTTGGGTAAGACTCAGTATAGACTAAGAAATGTCAGAAATATCAGAAGTATCAGAAATAAGGGAGATGAAATTGTCATTGATTGAGTTTATTTGCCTGAAAATAGCTAGAATAAGTGAAACATGATTGGATGAGAACGATATCTTGATGGGAATAGAAATGGAAGGATATGATGATTTTTGTAAGGATAGGAATGGAAGAAGGAAGGGGGATGCTGATGATAACAGGTGAATTATGCCCACACAAGGCTGAGATACAAGGGGAAATAGGTAAGCTTAATGAGGAAGTGATGAAAGCAGGTTTTCCGGGTGCGAAGATAAAGGATGTTAGAAGACCTTGAAGTATGTAGAAGAAAGAAGCGAATGAGTTGTTTTGGTTGTCACAAATGATTTGAAAGGTTAGGAACATGCAATGAGAGAAGATACAAAAGAGTTGTTAAGTGGATGCAAAAATGAATAGTAAGAAAGTAATGTTTGTGAATCTGCCTTGGTATGATAGAACAGAACTGAGAAGAAGGGTCACGGTTGTTAATGAATCAATGAGAAGATTGTGCAGGAGGAATGGTATGTAATTTATTGATGTGTGGAGTGAATTTGATGGACAAAAGAACTTATATATGCCCAGTGGACTACATTTAAATGTTTTGGAATTATATGTGTGGAGAAAGATTTTGTTTAGTGAGAGTGGTGGTAGTGCAAAACCAGAGAAACTAAAGATATTAGGTAGGATGAAATCAAGTATATCTAGCCACCCCCTGTGATAAATGATCATGTTCACAGTAATGATTATGCAATGCCGAATGGGATTTCACAGGTGTCCGATTTGAATATGATGATTATGCAATGCCGAATGGGATTTCACAGGTGTCCGATTTGAATATGATGATTATGCAATGCCAAATGGAATTTCAAAAGTTTCTGGTTTGAATGGGTTGGTAATGACATTACACAAGGGTAACTGTGGGTACAAAGGAATGTTGAAATGCATACATGAATGCAAGAAATATCAGGAATAAGGGTGAGAAGCTTGGTCAGCTTGAGTTGGCAAAAAATTATAGGCAGCAATGAGACCTAGTTAACTGAAAATAATATAGTTAAAGGGATAGAATGTAAAGGGCATTGCATTTTCAGGGAGGTTAGAAGGAACAGTACTGGAGGTGGGATATTGCTGATGATATCTGAAAAATTACAACCAACAACAACAAACAAATAGGATTTTAGGTCTGAGAGAGTTGAGAGTCAATGATATGTATGTGGAGAGGTGTATAAAAAAAAAAAAAAGGAACGGATGGAAGAATATAAGGAAGATATAGGAATAATTCCACCCCTGTGATAAATGAGCATGTTCACAGTAATGATTATGCAATGCCGAATGGGATTTCACAGGTGTCCGATTTGAATATGATGATTATGCAATACCAAATGGGATTTCACAAGTTTCTGGTTTGAATGGGTTGGTAATGACATTACACAAGGGTAATTGTGGGTACAAAGGAATGTTGAAATGCATATACATGAATGCAAGAAGTTCATTTGAGGCTGTCTGGTGCGAGATAGAGGCAAATAGGACAAAATACATTGTTAGGTGCTGCTATTGACCAGGTGGGGGTCCACAGGAAGATGTAGATGCCATGTTCAGCTACATTAACACAATTAATGTAGACTGAACAATTATGGAACGTATTGATTTGGAAGTAGGAAAGGGGGCATGTCAAGATGGAAGTGGGATTTATACAGTTGCTAAGGGATAATTACATGAAACAACATGTTATAAAGGGGACAAGGGGGTTTGTTTGTGTTGGATCTGATAATAGCATCAGAAGATGTATCCATAACCAAGGCAGATACTGCCTCCAATTGGGAAGAGTGACATGCTATTTTGTTCTTGGGAAGTTGCCAAACATGTGGAGTTCTCTGTGAAGAAGGAGTTTATATTCATCTATAAGGCTGGTGGTTATGAGAGACTAAGGAGTCATCTTGAAACAGTGTCATGGCTTGAGAAGCTACAAGGAAGGAATGTCAGTAGTGCATAGAAGTGGTCCAATTGCTTGAGAGTAGCATTATCAGACTGCATACCCAAGGTTAGGAGGATAAACCAACTTGGAATTAAGTGGATGATTAGGGATATAAAGCAAAAGCTACAAAAAAAAAAAAAAAAAAGAGAAAACATTGTGGAGGAAATATAAAGAAAAGTGTTCAGCAAGTGCAAGTAAGAAGGGTGACTAGTATGATAAAGAATGCCAAATCAGAGTATGAGAGAGAGAATTAGCAAAACAGACCAAAGTAAACCCACAAGAGTTTTCTTTTACATAGCAAGAGGAAAAATGACTATGGTAAGATGACTTTAAACAAAGCTCGTGGTAGGAAGATGACTAAACCAAAAGAAATAGTTGAGTTGCTGAGTGATCATTTTGCAAAGGTGTATCATCCAGGTGGTAATTTTACAGTTGCTGATGTTAGAGATGCATATCAACATTGAGGTAGATGAACAGGAGCTGTTCAGCATATTAAAAAATTTGAATGTGAATGTCAATTCTTCTGCAGATTGATTATGTGAATCTGGCGGAGAATCAACATTACCTCTGACAAAGCTGTTCAATCTAAGTCTCAACTCTGCCAGGGTTCCAAGGTATCGGACAGAGGCTAAGATAATACCATTGAATGAAGGTGGATCCAAGACAGAGGCAACAAATTACAGACCAATTAATATATCAGAAGTGGGTGTTAAAGTGTTAGAACAGTCGGTGAAAGGTAAAATACGACAGTGAGAGGATAGGAAAATAATACTCTTATAGTGGGCAGCATGGCTTTGTGAAGGATAGGTCCTGACTTAGTAACTTATATGGATTTTATAATAAAGTGACAGCAGAATTGGATAAAGGTAATGGCTATAGCATTATACTTCAGAGATGAGTGACCAAGATGGTGACAAGTCTGTGGAATACTCCCTATGAATATAGGTTGAAGGTTTGTGGATTGTAAAGTTTAGTTGATAGGCAGAAAAGAGGGTACATGATGGAAACTTAAGATATTAAAAGGTTTTGTGAAATTAATGCAAGGGAAAATTTTCAATATATGACAAATAGTCTGAGAACTAGGGGCCATCTGTGGAAGTTGTGTAGGGGTGTGCAGACCATATTTTTTGTATGGAGAATGGTAAGTGAGTGGAATGAATTGACAGAATTGGTTGTGAGTTCCCTGATGGTGAATGGATTCAAGGAAAGGTATGATAGGATTTGTATGTATACTGGTTAATTTGGGTCTCCCATGATGAGTCCCTGGACTCTAGAGATACCGTAAAATAATAATATAATAATAATATAAGGGTGAAAAAAATTAGCACTGGTGTTGAATAACTGAGGTGGAGGTTGATGAAATGTACTATTTAGTTGGGTATTGATACAGATCAGGAAATGCACAGTGTGGAGACAAAGACAATGATAGGAAACTTGCTTAGTCTCCAAGTAAATGATAATAATCATTTTGGATGATTTCAATTACTGTAGTATTGATTGGAATGTAGAGATACGATGTCAGGAGTAAGTAGAATGTATTTCTTAAAGGACAATAGTCTTAGGCAGTATGCAATGGAGAGCGCACACGAGGGGGGGTTAGAGGCTTAGATCTGGTTATTTCATCAAGAGGATGTGATTGTGAATGGAGTGTCTATTCTTCCCCTGCTGAGAGAAACCATGAATTGATCATCTGAGTTGTAGCATATGAGAACTTCTGTTGCTTATGAAAAGCTAAGGAGACAACTGGGAGCTACAGCATAGAAAGAGTTGAGTGGAAAGGAGACAGATGCTGTTTGGGCATTGAGCAAGAGTCATTTACAGCAGCAATGTGTGAGTTTATTTAAAAAGTTGAAAGGCTAAATAAGGTTTGAGTAAAATGGATGGATGAATGAGAGATTAAGTTTGAAATTTATAAGGGACTGTGGAGGCAACACAAGATGAATATTGGTATTAATTAGTTGATTGAAGAGTACAAAGAGTAGGCCTGAAACTTGACTCAATTAACAAAAGTGCACTGTGAGAAGAACTTTTCACTTTTCTTTTCTTAAAATTATGACTTTTCTTAGTCATTTAAGCTAAGAAAAGTCGTAGGAGTTCTTTTGATGTGAAGCACCTAGAAGAAAAAAGGTGACTGTGGTTAAGATAATGTTAGTTGATGACACTGGCAGATTGGTAATTGATGCAGGATATAATTGAAGTATTTGATGATCCATTTAACAGTATATTTCATTCTCATGAATGCAGCATCAAGAGAAGCTGGAATGTAGAGGGTATGGTAGAGGAGGGACTGATGGTGAATGAGTAGGAGCTATATGAGGAATTGAGTAAACTTGATGTTAATAAAGCAGTAGGACTTGACAATACGTCAACTCCTACGTGATATATTGTCAAGTAGGACTTGACATATTGTGTCTTAAAGGACACAATATGTCAAGTTTTAAAGGAATGATCTAGGGAATTAACAGCATCTTTGGTGCACCTGTTTAATAAGAGTTTCAACAAGGCATGTCCCAAAGGAATGGCGGGAAAAATTGTTCCACTTCACAAAGAGAGGGAGGGGACGTTAAGACTAAGGCTACAAATTATAAGCTGATGTGTCTTTGGGTTGTAGTTAAGCTGTTAGAGAAGTTGTTGAGGATTAGAATGCACAAATGGGTTGATAATAATAGCAATATTGTTTGTGATAGTTACCATAGGTTTGTTAGGAGGAGATCATGCTTTAGCCTGCTGCATACATATTAGAACAAGGTGACAAATTCATTGAGTAAAGGACATATATATGCAGTGGTTGCTTGGATTTTTTAAAGACCAGTGATAGGCTGCCACATGACAAGCTGATAGTTAAATTGAAATAGATGGGATTAGATAATAGACTAGTGAGCTGTATAGCTGATTGGCTGTCAGATAGATATCAGCAGCTTGTGTATGGAGGAGTGGTATCCCAAAAGAAGGTGAGTGAAGTGCCACAGGGATCTGTTTGGGGACTGCATTGTTTCACTTGTACATTAATGACATCGGGACTGGTTTATCTGCAGGTATGCAGCTATGATGCAATGGTGGTAAGAACTATGATTAGTAAAGCAGATGTTGTGGCCTTGCTAGAGGATCTCAATAGACTGAGTGGAGCTGTTAGTTTAATGTTGCAGTTTGGAAGGGCTCGAAATTTTGATAGGCATGGTTATGGGTGTGCAGATTATACCATTAATGGAGACATTTTGAAGGAGGTGGAACAGATGAGAGATCTGGGAGGTGGTGGACAGAGACTTGACATTTAAAGGTTGCATTGCTAAAATTGTAAGAACATCACAATGGATTATAGCAATAATGAGGAGAACATTGACATGCAGAAGCAAAGATGTTATAGTTCCTTTGTACAAGGTTTTGATTAGGCCACATATGGACCACTGTGCACAGATTAGGTTGCCTGGTTTTTAAGGGGATCAGAATGTATTGGAGAGGGTCCGGAGAAAGTTTACTAAGTCACTGTCAGGTCTGTGGAATGTCAGATACAAGAAGAGATTGAAGGAATGCAACTTGAAGAGCATTGGGAATAAAAGAAGAGTGGATATAATTAAGACATAAGTTGATGAGGGATGGTTGTTATTAGATTAACATGGATGAGATTTTTCATGGAGTAGAGAGGCAAGGGTAGAACCAGAGGTCATCCCTGGAAGCTGCATAAGGAGAGTGTGAGCAGGGAAGTGAGAAGCTGGTTCTTTGCATGTAGAATTTATTTATTTATTTAGTGTATGGCTCACACATGAAAAGTTACGTTACATTAATCCTTAATATATGTGGACATAGTAATAGACATATGTACAATAAGAAGACATAATACAATCATAAAAGAGACCCTCAAGAATCAAAAATAGGCTACAACTGAATGTCTAGGTTGATTATCCAGTCGACTGCACTTGGTGTAGCATGGATGAAGTCTGAGAGGTTTCCACTGTATGCACGTAGGACACGTTCTGCTATAATATGATTAATTGTCTGGCAGGGTGATCCACAGTCACACCTGGGTGAGGCAATCATGCCCCATTTGTAAAGGTGGTCTGCACATCTACCATGGTTGGTGCGGATTCGGTTAAGGGCAGACCAAGATTTCCGAGGTAGGTCAAAATCCGAAGGTATCTGTGTTGAGTCCACTAATTCATGGAAGATCCCTGTTGAAGTGTTACACCAGGACGCTTTCCACTTCTCCTTCATGTTGAAGCTTGTCTCTGCAAGATTTTTTGCTAAGATTGGGGGGTGCCTTGACTTTAGCCTGTTTATTTCTAGGGGTGGGATGTCTTCATGGATTGGAAGATTTTGGATTTCCATGATTTTGCTGTATTTATGTAGAAGAAAGTTGGATCTGCGGATGTGTGGAGGCGGGATGTTGCTTAGCACTGGGAGCCAGTTGGTTGGGGTTGATTTTACAGTTCCAGAAATAAGGCACATAGTGATGTTAAGCTGGGCATCAAACAAATACACATGGGTGCTGTTCAGCCATATGGGTGAGCAGTATTCAGCTGTAGAGTAAATGAGGCCAAGAGCAATGCAGCAAAATGTTGTTGCTGAGGCATCCAAAGTTGTTCCACACAGTTTTTGCAGTATATTGTTTCTTGTTTTTAGCTTGGATACTGTGTTAATGAGATGTGGTTTAAAAGATAGTGTTCTATCTAGAGTGATGCCCAGATATTTCTGGAATCTGTTGTAGTGTAGCAGTTTGTGGTTGAAGTAGCCCATGAGTTCTTTGTTAGCCTGGTTATTGTTCAGGTGGAAGCATGAAACTTGTGTTTTGCTAGGATTTGGGCATAATCTCCATTTGCTGAAGTATTCATCTAGGACTGTAAGGTCATTTGTTAGTGTATCTTCCATTGTAGTAAAATTGGTGTGTCTGGTGGCTAGAGCAATGTCATCAGCATAGCAAAACTTCTTAGAGACTATATGAGGCATATCTGCAATGTATAAGTTAAAAAGGAGAGGAGCCAGAACTGACCCTTGTGGTAATCCATTATCCAGTGTTCTTTGTTTACTTTTGTTCTTGTCCATACACACTTGGAACAGCAGTTGCTTAGCATGTTATTAATTAGTTTTGCTATTGTTTTGCATGGGACTGCACGGAGCAACTTGCAAACTGCGCCATGCCTCCAGACTGTATCATAAGCTGCAGTAAGATTTACAAAAGCTACAGCTGTTTTCCGGCATTGTTGTAGCCTGCCTCTATATGTGTGGTGAGGACAGAACCTGATCACAGCAGCTTCGTTTATGTCTGAATCCGGCCTGTTCCACTGGGACTTGTTCTATTATTTTAGGGGCAATTCTATTAAGGATGAGCCTTTCTAGGAGCTTATAGCAGGTGCTAAGCAGGGCAATTGGTCAGTAGTTTTCTGGTTTGTTGTTGGTTTTTCCTGGTTTTAAGATAGGGATAATTTTTGTCCTCTTAAACTCTTTTGGAAGTCTACCAGTCTGGAGGATGTCAGAGAAAAAGCAAGCCAACCACTGTCAAGCTTTTTGACCTGTCTTCAACAGGAAATCAGGATGAATTCCATCGAAACCTGGAGCCTTGCCTGGTTTCATATCCATTAGAGCACTGTTAATATCTTCAAGAGTGAAGGGCCGTGAGTATAGAAGGTCTGATGGTCTGTTATTTTTCAAATATGTAAGTTCTCTTTTTATTTGAAGAGTGTGTTGTTTGTCCTTGGTGGTATATCTTGACGTGTTGACAATATGTGATGCATATTGGTTAGGAGAAATAGCTGATTGTTCCCGGACAGTCAGGGTGCCACTACCTAGTTTTCTTAGAAGCCTCCACGCTTTTCTACTGGAGTGCCGAAAATTAAGTTTTACTACTGTTTCAGTCCATTTCTTCTGTCTGTTGGTGTCAAGGCTGTGAATGAGTTCATCTGCAATGTCAGGATCGCCACACTCTAGATATTCTTGATACAGTTTATTACTATCATCATCCCATACAGGGATATACTCCTTCCAGAAGCCTCTTGGTGTGGTCTTCTTACCTACAGCTAAGAAAGCTCCTGCGAATCTCTTGTAATTACTGCTGGTTGGAGGGATCCAATGGACTTATTTGTCAAGTCAGGCAGCAAATGTATCCCAGTCGGCTTTCTGGAAGTTCCAACAGGGACGTTGGATGGATCTGTCAAGGGGTACCTGCAGACCTACCTCTAATATAATCGGTCTATGTTGGCTTCGGGGAAAGTTGAAGAGAACTCTTCTCGATGTAGGTAATGGTCGTCCACTGTTGTCTTGAGTGACAAAGCAGAGGTCTGGGTTGTACTCCCTGTTCCAAGCTGCTGACCTGAAGGAAGATCTATCTTTTGCATCGAAAATTAGGTGCATGTTGTGAATTTCTGCCCATTCAGTCAAAGTTTCTCCGCATTCATTGTTGGAAGCATATTTCCATAGCATGTGGTGGCTGTTAAAGTCGCCCATATGCATCGCAGGGTGGTTATGCACTGGTAGAACTTGTGGAGGCCACAAGAGGGCATGGGGTTTATACACATTGGTAATGGTTATGTTCCCTATCATAGTTGTTATCAGATGAATGCCGCCGACAGTGCTAGTTGTAACAAGGTGGGAATCTTCTAGGGTATTACGTACATAGGTGGCAAGGCCATGTGCATGATGGTAAGTGGCTCCAATGATAATGTAACCAGGAATTCAGCCCCTGCGGTGGAGCTGATCCTCATCCTTACAGTGAGTCTCTTGAATAAGAACAACGTCGACATTGTTGTCATATAAAATCTTTGAGAGGTATTCACATTTTGCTCTACATATACCCTCAATGTTGATTTGGCAAATTCGAACTACAGGTCCAATATTCCTAGTCATCTTGCCCTTAAGAGAGCTAATTCATTTGTTTAAGTTCATGTGTGCTATAATCAGGAGATTGAGAAGATAGTCTGGTTGCCAAGTCGCTCTAGCTCTTTAGCATTATCCAGAATGCACCATGAGGAGGGGAGCTGGGATTGCACCCCTGCATGTAGAATAATTGAGTGGAATGCATTGCCTTAAAGTGTTGAGTGCCAAAACTGTGAATGGATTGAAGACACGGTTTGGCGATGTGTTTTTTTGCATGAGAAAGACAGAGCATAGACCTCCTGCAGTGAGTTCTTTGAACCCAGGGAGATCAAATGCTAATAGTCATAATCTCTTTCCATTATTATAATTCATACTTGTCCAGGAATAACATAATACTTATATTTATTAACTATTATTCTGCTGACCTAACTTCTAGTAGGAGGAACGAAAAAAACCTGCATTAAGTATTTTTACTTGGCCAGAGAACAAATCATAATAATCATCATGCTTTAAGGATTTAGGCTTAGAGTGGCCTGTTCTGGCCTTAGACATCATTGTTGAATCTCTTTAGAGCAGTGCTTCCCAAACTTAGGGATGCCAAGGCCCCTTTTGGAAAAATTAAAATATTTCACGGCCCCCATTGAAAAAACTTCGTAATATACACACATTATTATAATATTTATTGTATTTATATTCAATACAATTTATATTCAAGATTTTGTGTTTCTTATCAATACCTTTGAAATGAAACTTATATGAATAAGTATATATTTACTAATATTCATTAAGCACTGAAATACGTAAGAAGCAAAATTTGTGCACCAACATCAACGTGTGATTTTTTCCATTGAAATATAAAAAAGAACAAAAAAGAAATAAATAATAAAAATTAAATACGTTTCTTTTAAGATTTAAAAAAAATCTACTTAGTCTTAAAACATTTTAAATTTGTTTTCATTATTCCCCCCCCCCCCCCCCCCCATCAACAAAACTTATGGCCCCCAAGGGGATTGTGGCCCACAGTTTGGGAAGCACTGCTTTAGAGGATGCCCTAGTTTTCTCTTTCTTAATGGTTTGTAATTTACACTTGTTTTGGTAATCTTTCTGTTTTCATTCTTTCAACATGTTCCATCCATTTTTATTTTTTCTATTACTGATTCTTTTATAATTTCTTAGAGAACAAACAAACAAAGTACAATTCCTGTCTTTAAAAAGGAATATAAATGGCCTATTAAATTTAGTGACTATGGTAAATCTGACCTTTCTTATCATGCTGGTTACTCTACATGGAATGGACAAGAAAGGCACCTGTGCGTTATATTGCACCAAAACTTGATATGAACATAAATTTTAATGAGGCCTGTGAAATTTTAATCAACCACTGTAATCTCAACAGTAATAGTGTAAAAATCCCAGGAATATGGATTACACATATTCTACTCACATAAAGTTTTGTTCTAAGTGGTCATTATAAATTATAATTAGGATTATAGTACTCTAGGATCTTAGCCTTAATATAATAAACACTTAGGCTAAATTATTGATTTGCCCATCACTGTTGCTGTTTTAAAAGTGTAAAAGATATTATTTGTTCTCTGGTCATGTAAAACTAGGATATAGCTTGATGTAGGTTATTTTTAATCTAGAAATCAGGCCAGTAGAATAACTGTCAATCAAATTAGTGTTACTTTGGAATACTGTTTGATTTGTGATGTCACTCTGTGGATATTCTCCAATGATGACCTTAGTGTGAAGGTTGAAATGTTGGGATATTAAAGTAATTATTCTTAGTAATGATAGTAGTCACTGCAATTTTGTCAAAATGAATTCTCATTACTATGTCTTTAAAAGAAAGGACTATGCATTACATGAATACATTTACATCATGACTAGCTTCCTATGGAGATATTTTCTTTCATAATATTTGTTATTGAAGAAATATATTAATACTAATAGAATATACAGGGTGTTTCAAAAGGGAAAAGAGAAAACGAAGTCTATAACACAAGTTCAGAGGAATTTCTGCATGCAATACGGCAAAGAACCTCCTAGTAGGCGCACAATCTACAAGCAGCACAAGAATTTTGTGGAAACAGGCTGTTTTGTACGTAATCCAAGGTCAATGGGAAGGCCGCATGCTGCTGGTGCTCTTGTGGAAGAAGTTTTGGAAAGTTTTCAGAGAAGCCCTGGAAAGTCAACCAGATGGGTATCTCATCAAATTGGAATTCCACATGTGACTGCGTGATGTATTTTATGACAACATCTACATTTAAGGCCCTACAATTTTATCCTCGTGCAACATTTGAAGAAAGACGATAAGAATGTATGCCAGGATTTCTGTACGGACATGTCGTTTTCAGTGACGAGTGCACTTTTCGCATAAATGGACAAGTAAACACTCACAGCTGTGGATGGGGAAGCGAAAATCCACACGTCATTATAGAACATGTTCGGTGCACCCCAAAGGCTAACATTTTTTGCACCATTAGCAAGAAGCATGTGTATGGACTTCTTTTTTTCCGAGTCTACCATTACTAGTGGTGTGTATCTGGACATGCTACAAGAGTACCTAATACCATGATTAGATGACGATGATCACAATGGATGCTTATGTTTCTGGCAAGGTGGAGCACCTCCTCATTACCTGATGATGTAAGGTCGTACCTTGACACCCATTTTCCAGGCAGATGGATTGGTGGAGGGGCACCTGTAGCATGGTCACCACTTTCCCACGACCTTACACCATTAGATTTTTTCTTGTGAGGCTTTGCAAAAGATTGAGTGTTTTTACCACCTACCAGCCAATTTGGATGAGCTGCATTCCAGAATTACTGCCACCATTGCTGAAGTTACTCCAGATATGCTCTGCCACATGTGGCAGGAAATTAATTACAGATGGGATGTCTGCAGAATTACTGGAGGCATTCATATCGACCTTTAACTGTCAACACAGACACATATTGAAACATCCATTTACTTAGATGTTATGTTACATTTGCATGGTGATAAAAATCATTCGTCTATCACTATTTACCTTCTGTTGTCATTCAAAGTTGTATACTCCCTTTCGAAACACCCTGTATTAATATGTTATTAATATTGAAACACAATAATATTAATAATCCTTTGTTTTTGTATTGTATTACTCTGTAATAAGTGAAAATAACAAATCAATACAATATTACTCTGAATAGCACATTTCACTTTTAGGAATATGAAGATTCACGAGATGCTTTCTTGAAATGTAGAGAGGATAAGCAATCATTATTGAGAAAACAGCAAGAACTGAAAGCACCATATGATTTGTGTGAAGAAAACATACTCAATATTAGTAGCAAACAAAATAAACTGATTGAGGAGATGAAGATATTGGTATGATTATTTACTCTACTTTTACATTTGAAATGCAAAATATTCTGAAATCATAATCAGTGGAGCCAGTGTGCATTGGGTTGTCACTCCAACTTTTAAAACCTAGATTTTTTTAAAAATAATATGTGGTCCTTCTTTTGCAAAATATTCATATTGCAAAAATATTTTTTATTCTATAAAACTGAAAGGTTGAAGACAGAGGTTAGTGGGATGACTACTGGTATGCCCCAAGTCAAACCTTTGGGGCATTCCAGTACTTTTTTTATTTAGCCATATATTGATAATCATAATTTTAGTATTTTTCAGTCCCTTTTCTTAATTATATTACACATAGAAATATACTGAAATATAAAGAGTTTATATTATTATAATATTAGTAGTATAGTATCTAACATATATTCTTGTAGATTTTCTGATTTATTTGTACTAGTAAAGAATTTTTAAGGGGCTATATCAAGCAGATGTCAAAACTCTTAAATGATTAGATAGGTGTGTGTTTTGTAATGTTGATAGCTGTTCATTGCTAATGCCAAGAATGAAAAAGAAAAGCCTAGTGTTTTTTTTTTTTTTTTTTTTTTTTTTTTTTTCCATACAGGTCAGATAATAATTGTAATATCCTCCCAGAAAGATTATGGATAAAATTTTTCCCAACAAGTTTTTTTTTTTTCTTCATATTAATCTCACCTAGAAAAAGACTGTAAACCTATATACAGATACAGACAGATCCTGACTTAAGATTTATTAGGTTCTGCAAACATTTATATAACACTAATTTTACTTAAGTTGGATTTAGCCCTTCCCCACCCATTAATCACACTCTATCACTGTGTTTACAGTAATAGAGTGTGATTAATGTGAAAATAGATTTCAGAACACAAGGACTACATCCGGTTTCACCAATACAGCCACTCTGGTCTTGCTGACCATGCGCTGGATACCTGCCATAGAATACAGTGGAGGAAAGCCACGATAATACACCATAGTAAATACAAATATGAAAGGCTTTTCATGGAATTAGCTTCAGCCCTAAGAAACAATCCAAACCTCAAAAAATTTGGCTGCATGAGACTGCCTCAAATTTGGGAAACCTACATCAGAAGACCTTCAGCCCAGTCGCCCAAGAATACCAACATTGTCCGCTAGGGGGCACCATCAGGACTTTAGGAGAAATAATAGCTTCCTGCTTCTTCCTCACTTACTGTTTGTTATGCCTGCTTGTACGTGTCTTGTTCTTAAGTTTCTTGAAAATGGCAACGTAACGTTGCCGAGATATTGAAGTATATTAAAATTTATTTTAATGTATATCCTAGTTGACGTTGTAATTTCCTTAAATTCTTTAGTAAATAATGCAAAGTAAAATACTACATTATTATTATTACACCCTCCATGGAGTTGGCAGACTCATTGTGAGAGGTTCATCCAACTGACAACATATTTATTGTACCGAATCTTAAAATCCTTACACTTTCTGCATTAACAACATATTCTGGTAATGTGTTCCATTCGCTTACAGTTCTCCATGTAAAAAATCTACTACTCACACCCTTCTTTTCTGCACTCTCACATAACTTCCAGGGATAGTCTCTGGTTCTTCCTCTCTCTTGCCTTCTACTCTTTTTATAATCCCCTCTGGATTAGTCAAATAAAATCTCCTCACCAACTTATACGTCTCTATCGTATCACCTCTTTTCCTCCTATCAACCAAACTGCAATCCACGTTCCTTCAATCTCTCCATAGCCTGATATTGTCTTAGTTACTTGTATCTGAACCCTCTGTAATGTTTCCACATCACAATGAAAACCAGATGACCAAATTTGAGCATAATAGTCTAGACCAGTGGTTCTTAACCGGGGAACACTGGTGTTCCACGGAAGGTGAATAGGTGTTCCATGAGAAGTTCTGGAATTTGTCAGCACAAATTAAGTTAATGATGGTTTAATTGATGTGTAATTATTTATTAATAATTAATCATCAATTATTAATAATAAAAAATCAGCTAAATTACCAATTAATTATTAATTTATACATTACAAAATAACCAAGGTGTTCTGTGAAAATTTCAGGATTTGTGAAGTGTTCCGTCGTCGAAAGAAGTTTGAGAAACACTGGTCTACATTGTACAGTGGCACAATCACTTCCTTATCCCTGCATGTTAGTGTGCTTCTTATCATAGCGGCACTGCTAATTGTAACAGTTGCCCTTTAAACTTCAATCTACTGTCAACCACACTCCCAGATCTCAAATTTCATCCACTTCCTGCAGTATAGTGGTATCAATATAGTACAGAGCCTTATATTTCTGCACTCCAAAATGCAACACCTTGCACTTATTAATATTAAAAGTACAACCCCACTCTTTTGTGGAAGTCAAACGGCTACTTAAATCTTCCTAAAGGGAATTAACATCAGCAGTGCTACTTATAATTTTCTCCAACTTTGCATCTTCAGCAAACAACTAAAGATCCCCAGTTAGTCCTGTACATTAATACAGTCAAGTATCTAACTTTCAGACACTGCACCTTCAGTTAACTGATCTCCCCCCTTGAAATTGATTCGTACGTCATCTGACTTCTGGTATAGCACAATGTAAAGTGTACATGTGGTTAAGCCATCCAGTAATTGCCTGACTAGCAAATTGATTTCTTTTGGTTGTATAATTGAGGGATTAGTGTATTATGGAAAAGATTGACATCAACTGGGTTTATATTGGTCGAAGTAATTTATTTGATACTAAGTAAAAAATACCGACAAGTTTCGCCAACTTAGGGTGAATAAAATAGATACAAAACAACTTAAATACTAAAACTGTTCATGAAGGAATGAACCGAATACAATTGTATTTTTCACAAATACGGATGAACTTGTACATCGCATGCATGGAGCATGTATGAAGTCAACTGTTGTTATGTGGGAACGTTCTGTAATTGGCAGCAAGATTTAACTCTGTCGTATTAAATATCTTATGAGGGTCTTCCAAATATCAGCCAGAATTAATCCTTGGTTTCTATTGAGGTTGTGTTTAGAACAGATTACTATTATGGCTTCTTTTATGATTTGGGAGTGGAAATCTTCCTCTAAATAGGGCATGGAGCTTTTGTCCCATTCTATTCTATGGTAAAGGCTTAAAGTCACTCGTATTTCATGTGGCTTGAGGAGTGTAGCAATCTTTTTGGAAACTGTCCCGGCATAAGGAATGGCGATGGTGGATTTATAACGTATTTCTTCAGAGTGTTGTTGTAGGGGATCGCAGAAAAGTATCTTATGAATCAATTTTTTTGGGTAACCATTGTCTATGAGGTTTTTTGATATGTGAGATAGTTCATCTTTGAGATCTTTATCTTCTGTAGTGATGTGAGGGGCCCTGTTTTTTAGCATGTGTATGATGCTTAGTTTGTGAGAAATGTGGTGTGTAGATGTGAAGTGCAAGTATCGACCTATTTGGAAATCCAACTTTTAATGGCGTTTTTCCTCAATGTCTTATTTGGCTTAGTGTAGTTGATGATAATCTGTTCTTTAATAATCTGTAACTCTACAGACAACATTGAAATTTCAGTTTAAAGGCAACCTTCCTTCACTGGCAGGTATATCTGCGAGTTTCACATCATCATTCTTTACAAAAGACAGGTATTTTCAAAAGTCTTGTACACAGAGCATGCATAATTTGTTCTTCAGACTTCCTACTATTAGAAAAATTGAATAAAATAAGAATTATGTTGTCATCTAATGGATATAAGGAAACAACTATCCAGACCACAAACTTGTGTTAAGAGGATTTCCATTCCCCACCATATCAGATACTTCTGAAAAACAACAAAGATTCTCTGCAAATACAATATAATCTGTACACTTTCAAACCATCACAAATTATCTTCTTTTCTATCATATGCTAAGGATAAATTTCCTCCACTATCCTTAGATTTATTAGTTACCCTATTCCTGTAGACTTTGCTATTTCAGACAGACTGACTCTTCTGCTAAGATTAGAATCTAAAAACACATAGATTACATAAGATTTTTAGAGTCACAGGATTTGAGATGGCACGAGAAGCAAGGCTTCTCGTGCCATCTCGAACCCTGTTACTGAATTATGCAATTACTATGTTGATATTTTTATTCAAATACAATACTTAAGAAGTCCAGCTTTTATTTTTGATTATTCAGAATTGCCAGATGATGTGGAAATTTTGAAATGGTTTTCGAGCTCATTATTAAAAATATTTATATAATCATCTGGTCTTCTACCTGGGACAACTTCTTTTTTATTTCCAGTCTTATTTAATGAATTCTAATTTGCCATATTAAATGTATATTTGGTGTTTATCATTTAGAAATAAAAGCCATACTTTATTGTTAATGGAACTTCTTTTTTTTATCAACCAGTAATAAATAAATAAATTATTTATTAATTTGAAATTTAAATTTGAAAGAATGATAAATGAGACATTCTTTCAAATAATTAGAATTTTATTAGAAATTAATGAAACCATTTAAAGACTGCTTTAAATATGTTATTCCTTATTTTATACATCAATTTGTGTTTGCATTAAATATTATACAGTGTTGGATCGTATATCATGGTTTTGAATCCGCCATCTTGATGTAAAGTTGTTCTTAATAAAATCAACTAATTGCTGGTTGATTACTAATCAAAATATGGGGAAATTTATATTTATACTGCGCCACCCTATATTTAGATTAGCCTATGCAGAATAGTAGAATCAATCTTCAATTGATTCAGCAGTCTCATTAATCATACAGGCCGAATTTAATATATTACACTTAAGGCTCCTGCAAGGTTCGAAATTTTTATGAACGGTGCAATGAAAAAGAATCGGGCACACACAATATTGAAATCAATAAAACATTTAATACAAGGTTATATGACAAGTACATAAAATTATAACTCTGAAAATAAGATAATACAAATAACTTAGTTCTTCAGGTCAAAACATTCACATAGAATCAAACGTCATATCTTCAGATACTAAATTCATGGTTCTCCTAATAATAAAAATTGTTCGTACAGTTCAAAACTTCGGAATTTCTTAGTAAATAAATTTACTAGTATCACTCAGTTGCACTCTATAATTTAACACTTAGTCAGAAAGCACTTATTAAATTATTAATGGCAGCAGTTATTACTTCAAGGGGAATTTCTTTCAAGTTTCTAACTTCTGCTAAACTCAGCGAAACGGCACAGTAAATGTTAGTATATTTGTGACGGAGCTATCACTTAAATCTTCACACTGAAATAAAATAAAATAGGACTGCTCTTACTGGATTAAATCTTTGCACATCAGATTCAATGTGAGCACATATCAAAATTATATTCACTTATTACTCCGATGTAACACTATTCAAAATAATTCTTCACGGAGATAACTGAATTATTATTTATCGCGCTACACAAATCTTGAAGGACTTGCTATAAGGCAGAATAATTGTCCCATGTTTACTACTATATAACAAATTGAGCTTTGCACAATCCTTCTTCAAAGCGATATAGGAATATGTAGTAATTCTAGAACTTAGTGAAATTATTCTGAATTTCCTATTAATCTTCTGGTCTTTTGTTAATCATATTACGGCACTAAATTCCTATTACTTCCACCACTGACTTTACTCTCAGCTGCCTATAAGTTTTCTCCTCATCTCCATAGTGTTCTGAATGCTCCTGCCCCTGAATGTCCTGCCCTCGGGTGTCCTTGCTTACTTTCACCTTCCGTTCATATACCTTCCTTCTTCCCGCCTAAACTTGTTCTCTAGTCCAACTCGTATTAATTGCTTGCTTCCAATTACCGCAGTTCACGCCCTAAGCTCGCACATTCTATTTTATTTCTGTCTCCATGGCAACGATCGAAACTAAACATAAGCATTACATAAGATTATACCTTTTACATACAGTAATGAAAAATAATAATAAAAAATATTATAGTTAATTTTTCCTTCACTTTCATTTACAAATATAATAAATAAAACATATATTACAGTTCACATAAGGCACATAAAAGTTACATACATAGAATATCTTATAATATTACTGAAGGAATATAGCAATAAAATAAATGGTATTTTCTACATAGTCCTTTCATTAACATAACATATATTAAAATTATATAATTAAATAATAACTGATAAAATTCAAGGAAAATACATGAATAATAAATCTTAAGCAAAAGACTAACAAATAATATATAACAAGTCTTGCTTAGGATATGGTAGATTATGTTAAATGTGAATGAAGAATAAAAACATACAAAATAATTTCATTCACAGTTTGACAACAGTAATATCATTATATGACTATAAATCAAGTGCAATGAAAGCCACACATGCAGCTAATTCTCTTTTTACATGGTCTTTTTTTTACACAATTTCGAAATAACACGGTTTAGAAAACCGAAGCAATTCTATTTTTACATGGTTCAAACGGCGCATCTTTTTAAAATTTCTGTTTGAATTCAGTTCTATTAAAAAGGGCATTTCCATTATAATTATAATTTCCTAGAATGGTACAACAATTGTATTTAAACTTGAATTTTGGGGAACCCCCCCCCCCCCACACACCAATGTTTTAAATGTCAGGGATTACTCTATGCTACAGAATGTAGACAATTGTGTCTACAACAAAAAAAAAAAGCAATTTTTGTAATTACGATTCCCCAAAGTTAAGCTGGCAGATGATCTGTTATATTCGCTTGCCGTTGGTTCCTGGAAGCAGAAGGGCGCTGTGCTGATTTCTCAAAATTAAGTTGGTCCGTTACCGAAGGCCTGCCTGTATAAAGCTGCTTGGAAGCAGTTAAGCTGTTCGCTAAACAATCATTTCTTGTTTACAATTCGAAATGTTTACACGTCTTGTGTTTTGTTCATGAAAGTTCATACAGCAGAGTTATACAGGTATATATTAAATTTTGAAGTTTTGTAATATCAAATTAGCAAAATTAGTTATTGATTATTTTATGATATTTTCATAACATTATCCCATTAATCATGATTTCAGATAATTCAGTTAGACAGAAGAAGAAAAGCTATTTCTTTAGAAATTAAGATCCAAATTTAGATCATTTAGCAGCTGGAAAATGTTCAACATCCTTAGAGAAGTATTTTGGACTGAACAAAGGTGAGAACAAGAAAAATGAAGAGGACATTAGAAAATCTGCTCTTTATGGAACAAAATTAGGTACCAAGTCGTCATCGTATATGAGAGACATTATAAAAGTGAAGGTGGAAAATCCCCTATTGATGTGGATAAAAGATTGCTCACAAAAATGTAATACCTTTAGACGGAAATGTCATTAAAGAGAAAGCATTACAGTTGTATGAACACATTCAGGAAAAGGAGCCAACAAGATCAAACAACGGTTGTGAGTTTTCTGCAAGCACAAGTTGGCTTACAAAATTTCTCAAAAGATGCGTGCTTCATAATGTAAAAATAAAAGGAGAATCCACATATGCTGATGAGCCAGCAGCTAGGGAATTTCTTTCAAAACTGTCTAAAATTATTGAAAATGGTGGCTACACTCCTGATCAAGTTTGGAATGCAGATGAGACCAGCCTTTTTTGGAAAAAAATGCCAAGTAGAACTTATACAGCAAAATCACCAAAACATGTTGGTGACTTTAAAGCAGCTAAGGATTGTGTGACTGTATTATTTTGTAAACCATTACTCATTAAGTGATCCCTAAGACCACGGGCAATGAAAGGTGTGGATTTTAAGACGTTACCAGTGCACTGGGGGTGCTTAAGGGTCAAAGCTGTATAACTGAGAGGAGACCTCCACATAGCCTTTAACGGAATGCGGAGAACCGACCAGGGCTTCTGACCTAATGTCCAGTCCTCACCTTCTCGTGGTGCACCCTGTTGGGTATCTACTTGGATACTGAATGAACGAGGATGGGCTGGCAATTTGGGATTTAGCTGACCAAATTGTATTCTTATTGGTTAAACCAAAATAAAAAATGATGGTACAACATGACAGAATTTCATGCCGGCTGGGGTGTCGCCCGGTTAAACAAGGCTCCCGTTGTTTTCGCCAGGGAACCAGGGCGAACAGCGAAAAGTCAGCTACTGGAATAAATCTGAAAACAAACCCCAACTCAACATCACCAGAGTTAAAGATCAGTACTATCAACGTAAGAAGCCTGAATGGCAAAGAAATGGAGCTAGCTGAGGAATTAGATAACTACCAGATCGACATAATAGGGGTGACTGAAACAAAAAAGATCAAAACTGGTGAGATCTTTCTGAGCAATAAATACAAAATGTTATATTCAGGCAATGACAATCAAGAAAAAGAAGGAGTAGCCATAGTATTCAACACAAAATACGAGGCTAATCTTCTTGAATGGCAGTCAGTCTCAAGTAGAGTAATGTGCGCAAATATGAGAATGGGGAACTGGACAATGAGACTTATTTGTGCCTATGGTCCCACAGAAGGTTCTACTAAGGTAGAAGTGGAGGAGTTTTTTGAGGCTTTAGAAAAAGCAACAGACACAATGAAAAATGAAAAGTTGGTCCTTGTTGGAGATCTAAATAGCAGAGTAGGAAATGATTGTGAGACATACAAAAATATTTTGGGAAAATTTGGAGAAAAGAGCAAAGCTAATAATAATGGCAAATATCTATTGGATTTCTGCTCAGGACATGGACTGGTTATTACTAACACCATGTTCCAACATAAAAATGTGCACAAATTCACATGGAGAGAAGAGGCTAGGAATAAGAAAAGTCTCATTGACTATGTTATTGTTGATAGTGATGTTTTCTCCCTGATGCAGGACACTAGAGTGTACAGAGGATTTGAAATTGGAAGTGATCACTATTTAGTCTTGAGCAGGATAAAATTGAATTTAATGTTGAAAATAATAACATGTAAGAAAGTTTTAAAGCGAATAAAAGTTGAGCAGCTCTCAGATGTGAACTGTAGACTAAAATACACAAAGATTGTTGAAGAAAAAATGAAAGAGTTTGAGAACAGGAATCAAACCTTGGAGATTCAGTGGCAAACTCTGAAGAAAACATTGATTGATTCAGCCAGAGAGGCATGTGGTGAGGTTGTCTGTAAGGATAAAAAAATCAGAACTCCCTGGTGGACACAGGAAGTTAAAGAGGCAGTGAAGGAAAAGAAGAAAGCATATTAACAGTTCCTGTCAAATAAGTCATCTTGTGCTCTTAGAGAATATAGAGACAAATGCAAGAATGCTAAACACTGTGTAAAACTAGCTAAACAAAAGTCATGGGACGACTTTGGCAAGAAAATAGAAAATAAATATCAAGAAGGTGGCAAAATATTCTGGAGGTTGTTGAAGAAGCTTAAGAATGGAGGAAAGAGTGCTGTAAAAGGAATTAGAGATGATAAAGGTAACATGAAAACGGGAGAAAAAGATATCCTTGAAGTATGGAGTAATTACTTTGAAAAACTGCTAAATGAAACAAGCAGTGATGACAGCACAGTGGTAAAAAACACTGACCAGGCATGCAGTCAGGAATACATATCCATACTTGAAGTACAAAAAGCCATCAAAGGCTTGAAATGTGGAAAGGCAGCAGGAGTAGATGATATTTGACCAGAAATGCTGAAGTATGGTGGTATTAGAGTCTTACAGTGGCTGCACTGCATAATTCAGAAAGCCTGGACAGAGGGACGAATTCCCGATGATTGGGGTAGAGCTCTCATAGTATCCATTTATAAAAAGGGAAATAAAACTGCATGTGAGAATTACAGAGGTATTTCCCTACTGAGTGTTCCTGGCAAGATCTATGCAAGTATACTTGAGAAACGGTTGAGAAGAATTGTGGAAGAAAAGCTTGGTGAAGAACAAGCTGGATTCAGGCCAAATAGAGGCTGTCAGGATCAGATCTTCACTTTACGACAAATAGTTGAGAAAGCATGGGAATATAACAAAGATCTGTATTTAAGTTTTGTCGATTTGGAAAAGGCATATGACAAGGTGCCAAGAGAGAAGGTGTCAATACGCTGCAGTTATATGGTGTCAATGGGGCATTATATCAAGCAATACTTAGTCTTTATTTGAGTTGTAAGTCAGCAATAAGAATTGAAGGAAGTATAGGAAGATGGTTTAATGTTAAATCTGGTGTGAGACAAGGATGTACATTATCCCCTCTGTTATTCATTTTCTATATGGATCACATTATGAAGGAAAGTGGTATTAAACATGATATCAAAATTGGAGATGTTAATGTCAGCTCTTTGCTTTATGCAGACGTTGTTATACTTCTGAATAAATCCGCTTCAAGTCTGCAAGATTCTCTGACTAAATTGAATAGCTGTTGTAATAGATATGGTATGAAGGTCAGCAATAAAAAGACAAAGACAATGAAAATAGGCAGAATCATTGAAAATGTCAACTGTGTTGTGAATGGAGAACCTGTGGAACAAGTAAAACATTTCAGCTATTTAGGCACGATTTTTACTGAAGATGGTAAATTAAATATAGAAATAGACAACAGAATCAGCAAATCTGGTATGGTGGGAAGTCAATTGAATAAATTCATATGGAATAAGAGAGAAATTAGTCAGAACACTAAATTAGCTGTATACAAGACAGTGTTCAAACCAGTTTTAACTTATGGATCTGAGAGCTGGGTCAGAAGTAAAACACTTGACCAAAGACTAGAGACCACAGATATGAGAGTTCTGAGAAAGATTATAGGCGTTAACAGATGGCATCAATGGCAATATCATATTAAAAACGAGGATATTAGGAAAGAACTTGACATTGTCAGCATCCAGGAATGTGTTAGCAGAGCTAATCTCAGGTGGTATGGTCACTTAAACAGAATGGGCGACAAAAGATTAGCAAAACAAGTGTTCTCTGCCAGGTTGGCAGCAAAACCACCCAGAGAAAGACCAAGATATAGGTGGATTGATACGGTACAAAGTGCTTTAGACGATAGAAATATAAGATCTGATAATATTGGAGTCTTGACAAGTAACAGACTGATTTGGAGGAAAATTGTAGATAGGAAATTAATAATGATGTAACTTTTTTCATGTAGTACTATCTTATCCTGTACATCCCTTGAGGGTAAATGGCAGGAATTTGATGATGATGATGACCAGTGCACTGGAATGCAAACAAAAAACTTTGGGTTACAAAAGAAATTTTTAATGAATGGTTCCATCATTGTTTTTTTCCAGAAGTTAAATGCTATTTGATGGGAAAAAAAATCTGAACTTTAAAGTTTATTGATTATAGACAGTGCTCTTGGCCATCCTGTTTTAAAACACCGGAATGTGTAATTTTGTTTTTTGCCACCTCATACAACATCCTTAATACAACCACTAGACCAGGGTGTGATCACTACTTTCAAAACTTACTACATAAGAAGAACATTCCAATACATTTTGGATAAATTAGATAAGGATAATTTACTGATAATTATTGATGTGTGGAAGAAAATTTCTATTTTGGATTGTATCAAACTTGCTAAGTTGGTGTTATCAGAATTGAAACCATCAACTTTAAATGCATGCTAGAAAGCTATTTGGCCAGAATGTGTGAAAAAGAAAAACTCCCATACCTTTGCATACAACTGAATATCCCAACATTATCAGATTAGCACATGCAGTTGGCAGAGAAGGATTTGATGATTGACAAGGCTATTAGTGATGACGAAACAATCGAAGCTATCCTTAAGAATCTTGATGAAAAAAGTGATGATGAAGAGATTCCACTCACTGCAGGATTAATTAAAGAAGGGCCTCAAATAGCTAGTAAATTGCGAAGTCATTTTCTTACACATGATCCAAATACTGAATGAGCTGAACAGTTTAAATGTGAACTGAAGTCATGTATGGTGCGATATGAAGAATTATACAAAGATCTAGTCAAAACAGGATCTCAACGATTAATTACAGAGTTCATGATAAAAAAAAATCAACCTTCAGAATTATTGGAAATTAATGGTAATTTAGTTCCTTTTACTGAAGAAAATGTTTTGCCATTGCTGTATGAACAAGAAGGCCAAAGTGTTTCAAGTGATGGAAGTGATTTTATTCCGGTCTCGCACAAAAGAATGCGGCTACTGTCAGAAAGTGACAGTGAATAAAATTTAACTAAATAAAATAAAGTGTGGTGTATTTGACCCTTTTCAAATTTCTATTTTATTAGTGACACACTTTTTTCTTTAAGAAAGATACATATGTATAGACTTTAAATAAGTATTTAAAATAAAAAAAAAATCCATTAAATAGAGTTTTATTCAATGATTTTCATATATTTTGTTTGAAAATAACTTATTGTTTTTATTGGGTTTTCACATTTGGAACTATTCTTCTGTTTTTTTATATGCACTGTATTCTTTTTTTTACACAATTTTTTCTGGAACCAATCTACCATGTAAATTGAGAATTGGGTGTACATTTTTATTGCACTTAGCCCTCAGTCATTTTATTGTGCAGCAAGACCATTTTATGCCAAAAATAGTCCCACTGCCCAAGAATCCATTAATTTAAAAAGAATGGAACATGCACTACACATGATCTAAGACATTCCTTCAAACCCTTTAATATAATCCATCAGTAGGTAATATGGATACCATTGTTCCTCCACAAGAAGATAAAACATAGGTATACAAAGTGCCTAGAGAGAATCCAGTTTGATGACATTTTAAATATTTTCCCAAATAAAGAAGAAATTAACATTGGTTGTCCACAACTAATTTTTTACTCCCACATGGCACTGGTATTATAGGTTCTTCACTCTCTCATGTATGACGTCAGTTCAAAAAAAAAAAAAAAACTTAATATCAAAATTTGCCATCCTTTTTATAATCACTGAATATGTACACATTTCTGAGCTGTAGTGATATAACACATTAATAAGTGATGTGAAGTAGGTTTCAACTCAATTTTAGCACAAGCCTTCAGAAAAATCAGAGGAATTCCATCAAGATCTGAGTTTGGAAAAGATTATTCCAGTGCTTTTCAGGCAAGAAGAAACATCATCAGGGACATTAAATTACATACATAAAATGCTAAGGGAGCATTTACTAAGTTTGTCTCTGCAATAGATAAACTGTGTTATTCATGGCGCTGATATGAAGAAGAACAGTGGCAGCCAAGACATTATTGTGCAGGGAGTTTGACTTGAGGGATTTTGTGAAATGTAGTGTGTGTGTATATGCACATTATGTATTTGTTGCCAAAAGAAAAAATTGGGTCGTGGTATCAGAACGGCAGTGGAGAGGGAGGGAGTGTGTTGTAGAAAGTTTATGAGTAAGAAATATGGATGTTGTTGGAAGCAAGAGAATGAAGTAGTAAAAGTTAGTACTGAAAGCCATGAAACCGAAAGTATTGGAGTGAATAGAGTTATGAGTTTAAATTATGGTGAAAGAAATAGGACAGAGAATATAAATGAGGTGAGTGCAAATGTAATGGTAAGATAATGTGTGTGAAAGTTGCGATGGTGGAAGTTTAGGGAATTGTATCAGACCTGAATCAAGAACTACATACTTGCTTGCATGTAGTTCTTCACACGGCAAAGCATGAGATTGAAAGGCTGTAGAAACAGCAAGAGAACAGTCGAACTGAGAACAGAAAAAAAGCAAAAGGCCAAAAAGAAAATTGTAAGAATAAACGAGAGAAAGAGCATAAGCAGATTTTTTTTATGGAAATTCAATGATAAGGGGTATATTTCAGAAAAGCACTACAAAATATATACTACAAGATATATACAGTGGTACTCTCCTAAGCACAGTGACATGTATAAGAAGAGCTCCTGATTGGGATAAGTTTTCTAGGAATAATTAAATATATATGCGTAATTTTTTGAGTAAGAGAGGCTGTAAATGTTGTGCACTACCGGTTTTCTTAGTGTGGGGGATTTTTTTTTGCCAAAACTTAATTACGAAACAGTTATTATTAGACTTAGTAACCTGCAAAAAATGGTGGCGGCATTGTCATTCCATGACTTTAATTTAGATTTCATCGTTTCATTAAGTGTGAGGTCTGTTATATGTATTCTTTCGATTACATAAATGATTTGTGGATATTTGGTGAGGATGGAAGGAGGGTGTATGCAAAGTGTGACCTGAACGAGGAATTGATGAATGCAAATTTGAAATTGATGACAGAAAGTGTTATTAGTGAGATTGTCGCGAGAAAATGATGCACATTTGAAAGAGAAGGATGGTGAGAAAGAGAGGCGAAACAATGTTAAAAAAAAATCAGTAAAAACAAAAAAGAGCAATTTGAAAACCGTAACGGATGTTAAAGGGACGAAAGTGAGGTGAGAGTCGCGGAAGGAAATGAAATTGAGAGAATGAATGAAACTAGAAATGGTGTGATGCAGAAATCGAAAGTGAAAAAAACGAAAGAATGGATGATAGCGAAAAAATAATGAATGATAACGAAAGTTCAATGCATGTTGGACTGAAAGAACAGAAACCAAGAAAGATGAATGAGTGTGAAAATGGGAAGAATGATAGCGAAAGTTGGACGCATGTTGGACCGAAAGTACGGAAACGAAGGATGAATGAGAGTGAAAGTGAGAAGAGGGAGTTGAGAGTTAGAAAGACTGAATGATAGAGAGAATGCGGCGCGAGATTCAGAAGTTGAATTGGATTGGATGAGGCAAGAAACGAAATGGATGTGGAATGAAATTAAGAAAATTCTGGTAAAAACTATTAAAATAAATAATGATGGGATGAAAGGGTTAACGAAAGATAAGCGAGTGGCGTTGTATGGCGACTCCATTATTAAAGGTGTGCTGGAGGATAGAATGCACAAGGTTTGTTTTCTAGGCGCTAAAATGAGTAGAGTGATTTAGGCATTGGATATGAGGCAGGAGCGAGCAAAAGAATTAATAGTATTAATAGGTGCAAATGATTTGATTCAAACAGTGTGTCAGAATGGATATCAGGAGGCTGCTTAGAAGGATAAAAGAGAATACTGTGACAGGAAGGGTAGTTAGTGTGTTGCCTAGGTATGACTGTGGTGAAATGAGGCGGAGAGCAAGGATTATGAATGATATGCTGGCTGAAATGTGTGAGGAGACAGAAATACAGTTTGTTAATGTGTGGAATGAGTTTGAGGGACGAAGTGAGCTGTGTGGGAGCGATGGACTGCATTTGAGTGGTTATGGTGTGAATCGCTTGGAGAGACTGTTGCTGGAAGGTAGAGAAGTGAATAGAGAGAGAATGAATCAGATTGCGTGGGAAGTGATGTGGGAGAGTAAGACAGGAGAGATTGAAGAGGTGGTTATGAATGGGGAAGTGAGTGGTATGAGTGTGGAAAATGAGAGAATGGGTGTGCAAGAGGAGCAGGGAAACGGGGAGGCTTAGGGTGGACGGGTACACAGCATGAGAAAGGTGGATGCTCCAAGAGGAGGTGAGCATGTGTAGGCAAGAAAGGAATGGGATGACCAGGGATCAAGAGGAAACAGTTGGAATTGAAAAGGGTTTTAAAATGAAGAAGCAGAAAGGGAAATGGTCCCAATCGAGCATGGGGAGATCACATTGAGTGAGTGGTAGTATCAGTGGAACTAGCTGTAGATCCAGAAATGAGCTGTTGTGTTTGTATACAAATGCTAGAAGTATAAGAAATAAGGCAGATGAAATTGTTGCACTAATTGCATCTGTTCACCCAAAGATTGTCGGAATAAGTGAGACATGGTTGGAAGAGGATGACATCCTGACAGGAATAGAGATGGAAGGGTATGATGTATTTCGTGAGGACAGAGGGGGTAAAAAGGGAGGGGGAGTGCTATTGATGATAGAGAAAGAGTTATGTCCATATAAAGTGGAGATGCAAGAGGGAAATAGTGCCAGTGGTTTTGAGGCAGTATGGTGTGAGATAGAGGTGAATGGAATCAAGTACTTGGTTGATGTTGTTATAGACCAGGTAATGTGGATGGCGATGATAATGAAATGTACAATCAAATTAGCCAAGTAAATAAGAAAAGGGTGATCATTATGGGTGATTTTAATTATGGCAATATAGACTGGAATGATGAGATAGCAACTGGAAGTAAAGAAAATGAGTTTCTTGAGTTTTTGAGGGATAACTACCTCAGACAGTATGTAACAGAGGGCACACGAGGATTGAGGGTCTTGGATTTGGTCATCTCATCAGAGGATGTAATTGTAAATGAGGTGTCAAATCATCCACCAGTTGGTGAGAGTGACTATGAGGTGATTACCTGGGTGGTTGCCAGCAGTGTGAGGACCTCTGTGAGAAAAGGGTATATGTGGAACCACAAGTGGGGGGGGGGTGATTATGAAGAGCTCAGGAGACAGCTTGCGGGTGTAGCGTGGAATGAGGAGTTAGCTGGAAAAGAGATCAGTGCAGCTTGGGGAATTTTCAAAAACTGTTTAGTAGATGCAATGTCTAAATGTATTCCAATGGTGAGAAGGTTAAATAAGGGGGGTGTGAGATGGATGAATAAAGAGATTAAGCATGCGATACAGAGAAAAAGGGCATTGTGGAGGCAGCATAAGAGAAGTGGAAATAACCAATTACATGAGGTCTATAAAGACCAAGCAAGGAGGGTGACTTGGTTGGTGAGGGTAGCTAAAGAGATGTATGAACAGCAGTTGGCTAATGAAGCCAAAAAGAATCCTAAGGAGTTCTTTCGATATGTAGCCAGCAAAAGAAAGTATAATTATGGAAGGATGACAGTGATTGGAGAAAATGGTATAAAGACAGCTGATGCAGAATGTGTGGTGAAGATACTTAATGAGCAGTTCATAAAGATCTTTCAATCTTGTGAATGTGACTTCATGGAGCGATTGAGAGCAGTTGATGATGGGGGAGAAGAGACTGACTGTAGGTGAACAACAGGTGTATGTGGAGTTGAGTAAACTAGATGTTAATAAGGCTGTGGGACTTGATAATATATCACCACGTATTCTGAAAGAATGTGCCAGGGAGTTGACATCTGCCTTGACATATTTTTTTAATATGAGTCTTGCACTCGGTCAAGTTCCTAAGGAGTGGAAGGAGGGCAAGATTGTGCCACTTCATAAAGGAGGTGATCGAACTCAAGCATCAAACTATAGGTCTATCTGTGTGTCAGGTGTTATAGTTAAGTTGTTGGAGAAGCTTGTGAGAACTAGGATCCAGAGTTGGGTTGATAACAATGGTATTATCTTTGATGGACAGCATGGATTTGCTAAAGGGAGGTCATGTTTTAGTAATCTGCTTACTTATTACAATAAAGTGACTGCTTCCTTGGACAGAGGAAAAGGATACACAGTAATATACTTGGATTTCGCAAAGGCTTTTGATAGAGTACCTCATGATAGGTTGACAGTCAAACTAGAGCAGATAGGGTTGGATATTAGATTGGTGCATTGTATTGGAGACTGGCTATCTGATAGGTATCAACAAATTGTGTATGGGGGGGGGAGTGATATCCAGGAAAAGGAAAGTCACTAGTGGAGTGCCTCAGGGGTCTGTTTTAGGTCCATTGCTGTTTAACTTGTATATTAATGATATAGGCTAGGTGAAGATTTGGATGGAGATATTCAGTTGTTTGCAGATGATGCAAAGTTGGGACAAACCATGAAGTGTAGTGAAGATGTTGTGGCCTTACAGGAAGACTTAAATAGATTGAGTGATTGTGCACAGAAATGGGGATGCGAGTTCAATGTTGTAAAATGTAAGGTTTTAAAATTTGGAAAACAAAGATGGGATGCAGAATTTATGCTTGGTGAGAATATATTGTTGGAGGTAGAGGAAATAAGAGATCTGGTGGTGATAGTGGATTAGGATCTAAAATTTAGGAGACACATTGCCAAAATTGTGAAGACAACACAAAGGCCTCTGGGAATGTTGCAGAGGACACTGACGTCTAGAAGTAGGGAGATTCTTGTTCCGTTGTATAAGGCTTTGATTAGGCCACACATGGACTATTGTGCCCAGATTTGGTCACCGGGTTTTCAGAAGGATGAAGAAATGGTGGAAAGGGTCCAAAGGAGACTGACTAAGGTAGTTTCTGACCTCTGGAATGTTGAGTATGAGGAAAGAATGAGAAGATATAATTTGCAGTCTGGTGGACAGGAGAAAGAGAGGAGATATGATAGAGACCTACAAGTTGGTAAGGGGTTGTTATAGGATCAATGCTGGAGAAGTTTTACAGAGAATAGTGGGAGATCAGGGGAGAACCAGAGGTCATCCCTGGAAACTGTATAAAGAGGGTGTGAGTAGGGGAGTGAGAGGCAGGTTTTTTTCGTGTAGAGTGTGAATGATTGGAATGCCTTGCCTGAGAATGTGGTGTCTGCAAAGAGTTTGAATGTGTTTAAAACACTGTATGTGATGAGCTGTGTGTGTGATAAAAGGTCCTCCCAGATGAGTCTTTGACTCCATGAGGTCTTGGGGTGGTAATAATAATAATAAATCTTGTTTCCCTAGTGCTAAAATTAATAATATTAGTAATACTGTCAGAATGAGAAGGTGAAAGAACTGATTGTTTTGACTGGAACCAATGATCTGAGAGTTGAGAAGTATTACATGAGGGAAGATGTGAAATAGTTATTGGAAGAAGTAAAAAGTGCTATGATAGAGGAGAACTGAGAAGGAGGGTGATGATAGCTAATGAATGAATATGCAAGTTGTGCAGAAGGAATTATATTGAGTTTGTGTACCTATAGTCTGAGTTTTATGGATGTAAAGATTTGTACAATGCTGACTGACTGCACTTAAATAGATTCAGAGTTAGATGTTGAGCAAGTGTGTGATAGCACTGATGAGGCATATGAGTGTGAGAATAACCCACAGCTGCAGAATCTAGTCTCATGCAAAATTATTGAATAGGGTAGTCAATTCAGAAAGTAAAGGTGGTTGGTGGCCTGAAGGGTGGCTGCAGTTTCTGTATACTAATCCCAGAAGTATCAGGAATAAGAGGGAGGAGTTTTTGGCATTGGTTAGTGCAACCTCACCAGATGTTATAGGCATTAGTGAGACTTGGCTAATACCAGAGGATGTAGTTACAGGAATTGATTGTGATGGATTTAGTATTTTTAGGTAGGATAGAATAGACAGGACAGAGGGTGAGGTACTTCTAATTATAGCAGATGAATTGCAGCCAAAAAAAGGAGTCAAGCAGATATTAGTTCTTTTGAGTCAGTATGGCAAGATTGAGGTCAATAGGACAAAATATAAAATTGGTTGCTGCTATAGGCCAGGTGTTGCCAGGAATGATGTGGAAGACTTGCCTCAGCAGATTAATACAATAAATGTAAAGAGAATATAATGGGAAGTGGGAAAGATCACATGGCAAGAAGGAAATGGAATTTATACAGCTGATAAGAGATAATTACTTGAAGCAGAATATGATGGCTTGAGGTGTGAGACTGTTGGATCTAGTTATAGGATCAAAAGACCTGTCCATAACTAAGGTAGCTACATTGTCTTTGATTGGAGAATGTGACCATGTTGTCTTGACTTGAGAGGTAGCAAAATGTGGAAATACCAGTTAAGAAGGATATATATGTGGAATTACAAAGCAGGTGATTATGATACAATTAGGAGGAAGCTCGACCCACTACCATGACATAAGGATCTGCAAGGGAAAGATGCTCACAGTGCATGGGGTATCTGGAGGAAGCAATATCACACTGTAAACCCCAAAGTCAGGAAGGTAAATTGGGTAAGAGTTAGATTGTTGAGTAGTATCGTTAAGCATAAGCTGCAAACAAACAGTGTTGTGGACGATATATAAGGAGAAAGCTGTCCAGCTAACTCATGAACAGTACAAGGATCAGGCAAGAACGGCTACTAGCATGGTAAGGAAGGCAAAATCAGAATATGAGAAGAGATTAGCCAAACAGGCAAAAGAAAATCCAAAAGCGTTTTTCCATTATGTGGCAAGTAGGAGGAAGAATGACTAAGGATAACTTTAATAAGTGTGGATGATGGTAGAGAGGTAACAGAGGCAGACAAAATTGTTGAGCTACTGAGTGATCATTTTGCAAGGGTATACCATCCAAAAGAAGATGTTATTATGGCAGAGGTGACAGGAAATGATATCAGAACAGAAGTTAAATTGGAAGTAATTGGTTTATTACAGAATCTGAATGCAAATACAGCTGTAGGATTGGATAGGTTATTGGCTTGTGTTTTACAAGAATGTGCAGAGGAACTGGTGATGCCTCTGACTAGGATGTTTAATTTCAATGCTGGCAAGTGTATTCCTGTAAGCTCTCTGGTCAAATTTCATATGAAACTTTCATAGTTTCTACATTCGGCTTTGAAATAATACTGGTTTTAATATCCACTTGATTTATATAATTTTGTTGCTGAACTGAAGCCTTTTGGCTCTTTTTTGTTGTTATGCAATGACAAATGCGACCACGCAATGACAAATGCAGTCATCGTGTTTAAGACTGGCTGCAGCCAGTCTTAAACACGATGACTGCATTTGTCATTGCGTGGAATCAAATTGGAATCTTCAAGTAAGCATTAACCATCAATCAATGCGATAAGCCATCTGTGTTTACATATGAAGAAAGATTCTCTTCTCCAAGGGGACAGTTTCGAGGTGAGTTGCACTAATGTATCCTATTATACCTGGGAATACTATTGTAGGAGTGTACATCAGTGCTGTAGTTCTATATTTGGAAATTGTAGAACAGATATGTGATATAGCATATCATGTTGTATAAGAGCTGGAATAGTACTGATAGGAAAGGGAAATCTCTGATGTTTTCAGATGTATTCAATCAACGGCTGCGTGTATCAGATGGAATCCCACTATGCGTGCAGTAGCGTGTTGTAGAATTAAATTAAAATAAAATAACATGCATAAATTTATTTTATGCAATTGAGAGTGACAATTTTCCAGACTTTAGAGATAGTAAGAATGTCATTATGGTTTAAATTGGGTCTGTGACGTAAGGCTTCAGCACTTCCTTTATATAAACACTCATGTTTATATAAAGATCTATGTAGAAGTTGGTGTTTTTCCATTTGATCCTATGGTTTAGGTTTTCAAATCCATGTTGTGCAAGGCCAGATTTGTGTGGTTTGATGAGATGGATATCGTCTTGATGTTCAGAGATCATCATCATTAGTGTTCTGTCTCGACTGACCCAATAGTATATCTCAGCAAATTCTCTTCCTCCAGTTTCCTCTATCTCTTGCTTTCTCCTTCATTTCTTGATATTCTCTTGTGCCCATTATATGATCAAGCATCATTAGTCGTCTCCTTCCTCTTGGTAGCTTTCCTTCAATTTTCCTATCCAGTTATTCTTTCTTTGTCTTATGGTCTTTTGTAAATTCCTTTCTTCTTCCACTCTTTGTAATACTTCTTCATGGGTAGTTTTTTCAGTCCACTTTATTTTCTCCAGAGATGCATTTACTAATAGATCTTCCTGTCCATAGTAAGACAACTTACAGGAACATGGAACTTTGTAAATGCCAGGTAGCATCAAAAGTGAGAGTTGGTCTTTAGGAGAAGGTAGCATATTGTAGATCTGGTTGATCGGTTTGCAGGTAGCAGCAAGTTTGTATTTCTTCATAATTTTTGACAGCGTTTGGAGATGCCTTTGACATATGGTATGGGAGTCCTACAGGCTTGTTCTTGTCTAGGTTGATGCGTAGGGAAATGGCTGATGATTTTTTGAGTTGTTTTGGATTGTAACCATTTAGTATGGCTGTATTTTTGATGATTTCCAATTCTTCATTTAAAGATACTTCGGAGGAACAAAATGCATTGGTTTACGATAGAAGTGGAGATGGAACTGTTCTGTTTATGTTGGATGTGTAAATCCAGAAAGGAGATACCTTGTGATAATTCTTTTTCTTGTGTGCATTTGATGCGAGGATGAAGATTGTTAATCTTATCTCGAAACGAGTATAGTTCTTGTTCAGAATGACTCCAGAGAGCAAAGATTTCATTAACATATCATATCCAAATTTTTGGTTTAGGTTCTAGTGTGAAAATGTTTTCTTCACTAGAACCCATCACCTAGAACTATCACCAAACTTGCCAACCTTTTTGCAGAAAAAGGTTGGCTAAATTTGGTGATAAGGGAGAGCCCATTGCTGTTCTTTCCTCTTGCTTGTAAATTTTTTCTTTCCATATGAAGTATCCAGATGTAATGGCAAATTTGAATAATTCCACAATATCAAATGGAAATTTTTGAGTTAGCAATTCTTTTGTCTCCTTGTGGGGAATATTAGTGAAGAGGGAGACAATGTTGAAGCTAATTAGCATGTCCATTTCTGACAGTTGAATGTCTTTTATTTTTATGTGAAACTCCGTGGAATTTCTTATTGATGAGGCTGAGTGGCCTATGAGAGGACAGAGAAGGTTGGACAAAATTCTTGATAATTTGGAACTGAGTGGAACGTTGTTTTTGTGTAGTTTAGGTGAACCATATATTCTAGGAGGCCTGGCATGGTATTTTGAGTTTTATTTTACGGTTTCTTGATCTAAGGAAATGGTTTCATCGAGTAATTTGTTGAGATTCTTGAGCTGTCTTTTTGTAAGATCATAATCAAGTTGGGTGTATGTATTTTGATCTCAAAGTAATAAATTCATCTTTTGGTCATATGAATTGGTATCTAAGACATCAGTGGCATTTCCCTTGTCGGCTCTGGTTATGACTATGTTTTTATTTCATCTTAAGGAATTAAGAGCTTTCAATTCTGATGGTGGGATATTCAAGTCCGAAGGTTTGGCATCATAGATTACTTTGGTTATTTCGAAACGAATTCTGTTGGCTTCCATGTTGGACAGATGGTCGATCTTTGCTGTCTGGAGTCATTCTGAACAAGAACTAGACTCGTTTCTAGATAAGATCAAGAATTTTCATCCTCGCATCATATTCACACTAGAAAAAGAATCATCACAAGGTATGTGTTGGATGTGTAAATCCTTTCTGGATTTATACATCCAACGAAAACAGGATGGATCCATCTTCACTTCTATCGTAAACCAATGTTTTCAGGTCATTACATTCACAATTCATCGGCTCACCATCCATCTCAAAAATATGGCATTATAAAATCATTAGTAGGCAGAGCACACAGATTTTGTTCCTCCGAAGAATCTTTAAACCACGAATTGGAAATCATTAAAAATACAGCCATACTAAATGGAAACAATCCAAAAGCAACTCAAAAAATCATCAGCCACTTCCCTATGCATCAACTTAGACAAGAACAAGCCCATAGGACTCCCATACCATATGTCAAAGGCATCTCCGAACGTCTGTCAAAAATTATGAAGAAATACAGACTTGTTGCTACCTACAAATGAATAAACTAGATCTACAATATGCCTTCTCCTAAAGACAAACTCTCACCTTTGATGCTACCTGGCATTTACGAAGTTCCATGTTCCTGTAAGATGTCTTACTATGGACAGACAGGAAGATCTATTAGTAAACACATCTCTGAACATCAAGACCATATCCATCGCATCAAACCTCACAAATCTGGCCCCACACAACATGAAGTTAAAAACACAAACCATAGAATCAAATTGAAAAGCACCAAAATTCTACATAGATCCTTATAAACTTGAGCGTTTATATAAAGAAAATGCTGAAGCTTTATGTCACAGACCCAGTTTAAACCGTAACGACGTTCTTACTATCCCTAAAGTCTGGGAAATTGTCATCCTCGATTACATAAAATAAATTTATGTATGTTATTTTATTTTAATTTAATTTATTTCTAATTATGTCCATTTTTATTAGATATTTTAATTTAATTCTATAACATTCTACTACATGCATAGTGGGATTCCATTGTTAGCATGTGCTCTAACTGTATGCTACTCCTAGTATTGTTTGAATAACTGTACTGATGATGTGCTAAGATACTTGGACAAAATATTTACTTAATAAAGAATTTAATTACTGTGGTATATAGGTGTATGTTTAGATGATTATTTAGGTGTTGATAAAGATTTTTGTTGCATGTGAGACCAGTACTACTTTGTGCCTTGAAACAATTGACAATCAATCTCATTATGTGTCTCTCTGCTCTAAAATTATGTAAAGCTCATTTAATGTTAGCTTCTTCATTCTTCTTCTTCCAACCAATATGGACATAGCCATTCTAGGTCTGTGTCAGATCTTAAGGCCTTCATCTGGATGTGTGTCACGGAAAGGTGTTGAGAAACATGTGCTCTTGTGATATTTCCAGAACTTTTTAACATGTGAATCTTACCCAGAAAAGGCTGTTAGCATATAGTACCATTGGTGGGTTGATGATTAAATAATATAGATGCTTTAGAAACATGATTTTCAAACCTTCAAAAAGTGAAATCTTACACTGGGTCATGAGATTAACCACATAAAGACATTTATAAAACATTCACAAAACATTTCATTATTCTAACATTTTGGGTCCTCAGGAAATTGCCAGTCTTTGGTCTATTAAAAGGAGCATTTAAGTGTCAAAGCCAAATAACTGGGAGGAGACATCCACATCACCTTTCAAGAATGCAGAGAACTGACTGGTTTTGACCTAATGTCCAATCCTCACCTTCACGTTGCACTCTGTTAGTTGGTATCTACTGGGTACTAAATGAACAAGGATGAGCTGGCAATTTGGGGGACTTAAGCTGATTGTGCTCTCTATTGGCTTAAACAGAAATGCATATGATGGTATATAACATGATGAGATTTCATGCCGGCTAGGGCATTGCCCGGTTAACCATCAATATGAGGAGTATTAATGGAAAGGAAATCGAACTTGCAGAAAAATTGGAAAAGTATGACATGGACATAATTGGCATTACTGAGACAAAGCAGACAGAAACAGGTGAGATTTTACTAAATAATAAGTATAGGATGTTATTTTCAGGCAAAAATGATCAGGGAAAGGAAGGAGTAACTATATCATTCAACACCAAACATGAAGATAAACTTCTTGATTGGAAGGAAGTTTTAAGTAGAGTTATGAGACAAACTTCAAAATGGGGACATGGACAATGCAACTTATTTGTGCCTGTGGTCAAACAGAAGGTTCTTTAAAGGAAGAAGTGGGGGAATTTTTTTTTATCATTAGAACAGACACCTGACAAACAAAATGGGAAAAGTGGTCCCTGTTGGAGATCTGAACAGCAATAGGAAATGGATCTCAACAGGCAAATAGAAACATTTTGAAAAAATTTGGAGAATGACAGAGCTGGTAATGGGTGTTTCCTGGACTTCTGCTTGAGGCACGGACTGGTCATTCATGGCATCATGTTTCAGCACAGGGATGTGCACAGCTTTGCATGGAGAGGAACACGAGGTGGGAAGGACCTCATTAATTGCATCATTGTTGATAGTGATATCTTCATGCTCGTTTGGGATGCAGGGGTGTGCAGAGGATTTGAGGTTGGAGGTGGCCATTGCTAGGTGCTGGGCAGGATGAGCATGGATGTTGCATTGAAAGGAGCAGTATTTGGGGGGGGGGGGGTTGGAGTTAAATGAGGTTGAGAGGCTTTTGCAGGTAAATTGTGGACTCAACTATACAAATATTACTAAAGAAAAAATGAAACAAATTGAAAACTAGAACCAAACATTGGGGTCTCATTAGCAAATTCTGAAGAAGACATTGATTGATTCAACTAGGTAGGTATGTGGTGAAGTTGTCTGCAAGGATAGAAAATGAGAACATCATGGAGGACACAGGAAGTTAAAAAATCAGTCCTGGAAAGGAAGAAAGCATATCAAAAGTTCCTAGCAAATAAGTTGGCAGATGCCCTAAAAGAATACAGAGAACAATGTAAGAGAGCTAAGCAGTGTGTAAAAGTAGCTAAACAAAACGCATGGGAATACTTTAGTAAGAATATAGAAAATAAATATCAGGAAGGTGGCAAAATGTTCTGGGGCTATTCAAGAAGCTCAGAATTGGAGGAAAGAGTACTATAAAAGGAATCAAAGATGATAAAGGTGACATGAAACTGAAGATAAGGATATCCTAGATGTCTGGAGTAATTACTTTAAAAGACTATTAGAACGATCCAAGCAGTGACAGAAATTTTCGAGAGAAATGCAAAGAGGAGTACATATCAATACTTGAGGTAGAAAAAGCTGAAGGCAGACGATATTCGTCCAGAAATGCTTAAGTGTGGAGGTATAAAAGTTTTGCAGTGGCTACACTGCATAATTCAGAGGGAAAAGACTTACGCAAGCATGCTTGAAAAGAGGTTGAGAATGATTTTGGACGTGAAACTTGGAAAAGAACAAGCTGGGTTCGGGCCATATAGAGCTTGTCAAGATCAGATTTTCATGGTAAGACAAATAGTTGGGAAATCTTGAGAATATGACAAGGATCTGTTCTTGCAGATCCTTTGTTTTGTTTTGTAGATCTAGAAAAGGCATACGACAAGGTGTCGAGAGAAAAGATTTTTCAAAACTCCACAATTATTTGGGGTGAATGAAACATTATACAGTGCATAGTGCTCTATATAATGATACAGTGCACTATAATGACTACTGATTAATAAATGTATATTTATCAGTCAGCAGTCAGGCTTGAAGGAAATACAGGAAGATTGTTTTATGTAAAATTAAGGTTTAAGACAAGGATGCACATTATCTCCACTCTTATTCATCATCTATATGGATCACATTATGAAAGAAAGTGGCATCAAGCCTGATATTAGAATTGGAGATGTCAGACATAGCTCTGCTTTATGCGAATGATGTCCTAAACACATCTATTGCAAGTCTCCAGTATTCACTAACTGAATTGAATAACAATTGTAACAAATTTGGCATGAAAATCAGCAACAAAAAGACCAAAACTATGAAAATAGGCAGGAGCATAAAAAAAAACTTCAGCTGCATTCTCAATGGAGAATTTATAGAACAAGTAAAATATTTCAGCTATTTAAGTACTGTTTTTAGGGAAATGGCAAATTAAACTTGGAAGTAGACAACAGAATAACCGAAGCTGGTATGGTGGGTAGCCAGCTGGAATAAATTTATATATTATTATTATTACATGACACCTCCATGGAGTCCAAAGACTCGTCGAGGGAGGGCACCTACTTTACAACTCTCCATCTCCACCACTCAATCCACCAACTACAACTACTTCCATCATCCACACCAATGCCATCTACCGCCGACCACCACCACCACTAGTATTTTCACAGACAATCACAAACATCCATGCCCACTGTGGGATTCGAACCCACAACCTTTTGGCTGGAGAGCGGATACGCTAACCTCTCAGCCAACCAGGCCAGCAATATATGGAATAAGAGAGAGAAATTAGCCAAAACACCAAACTACCAGTACACAAGACTGTGTTTAAACGAGTTTTAAGTTATGAATCTGAGAGTTGGGTTAAAAATAAAGCACTTGATAAAAGACTAGATAACACAGATATTAAGGTTCTGAGAAAAATTAGGGGCATTAATGGTAGAATCATATTAAAAATGAAAATATTAGAAATGAACTTGACATTATTAGCATTGAAGAATATATCAGCAGAGCTAATCTAAGGTGGTGTGACCACTTAAACAGAATGGGTAAAGGTTAGCAAAATAGGTGTTTGATGCTAAAATGGAAGGAAAGATACCCAGACGAAGACCGAGGTCTAAGTGAATTGATTAGGTCAGAAGTGCTTTAGAAGCACGAAATGTTAGATATAACAATATTGGAGTGCTCACAATCAATAGATTGATAGATTAATAATAATGCAAACCTAATTATGTATTGCTGTCATACTAACCTGAACACCCCTTTGGGGGTACATATCAGAAAATGGATGAATACCACTCAGAAAAGGCTGTTAGCATATAATACATTAGTATTAGTACCATTTACATTAGTGGCTTAAATCATTTAGAAACATGATTTTCAAGCCACTTCAAACCTTCAATAAGTGAGGTGCTGGTCTTACACTGGGTCATGAGATTAATCCATCACATAAAGACATAAAATATTCACAAAACATTTGATTGGGTCTAACTTTTTGAGTCCTGCTCAGCAAATTGCCATCCAGTTTTTTCTATGGTCAGTGGTACTTGTTATCGTGGACAGCTTTAGATATCCCCTGTATCAGTAGAGGAAATCAGAAATAAGTTATCCTCTCTTATTGAGCCTCCCCATAGTTCTGCAATGATAATATACTATTCCACCTCATGATGAACCTTTCCAGTTCACATCCAATCCATACTTCAAGTTCTGTTACCTGAAGCACAGATCGTTATACCATTCTTCAATGAGTGCCATGAACTTGTTATGCTACCAAAACACATTCTTGTTTGCTTTCTGACAGCAACAAAAAAAATTAATGGACGTGCGTAGCATGTCTAGGTACACTTGACCATGTCCACACGAATGCCCGGATTTTCTTGAGCCCAGTAAACAAATTTTGCCGATTCACTGTTCCATTAAGCTTAAATTGTGCTTCATCAGACCAATCCATCTTCCCCACATACTCCTCATCTTCATATACCATATGTTGAAACCACTCACAATACTTCATTCTTTGATCAGGATTGTCTTCATTCATTGCATGTAATAATCTTGGGATGTAAACTTTCCATTTAGTTGCTTTAAGAATGCGCCGTATGCTCACTGCTAACTCCTGTCTCACATGCACATTGTGTGGTAGACTTCTGTGGCGAGCGTGTAAACTGTTTCAACACCATAGCCAAGGAAGCAGGACTTGTTGCTGTGTGAGGCCTCCCGGATCTTCCCTTGTGCACATCACACAATACCATGGGTCTCAAACTTATCACGAATACATGCAATTGTCAGGTGTGTTGAAGGTTGTGTTGCAAACTCACACCTCCATTGTTGTTGAACTTCAACAACATTTTCAAATTTGAAATACCACTTTAAAATAGTCTTGCGTTCCTTGAACAACAGTCGTGTCTTGGCCATTTTGTTTGACTGTCCTACCAGTCACGTGTTGATGCTAGTATTCATGTGAGTAAGGACATCTTTTGAGAGAACATTATACTACACATTGCTACTGTAATTTGATCCAACTTCGAAAAAAAGTCCATAGATGACATCTGATAAAGTGTCTATAATTTTTTTTGGTGGACTCTGTATATTGAGATGGTATGCAACGGTATGGTGTACTGGCACCTCTATCAACAGTGACATGCAGATGCTATATTGTTTTACTTCAACTTTTCCTGCTAGAAAATGTACGTGTACCAGCACCTACTTTTTCCCCCAAAAAAAAGTACTGTATACACACACACACACACACATCAAGAAGAATTTTTAGAGGCCTTAGGCACACTGACCCAAATGTGAGAGCAGTATTTCAAATATGAGATTTGTACAGAGAAGTTAACTGAACTGATGAAAAGTAATGTTTTGAGTGCAAGAGGATGCTAAGTTTTTTTGTTAGTTTAAGATGTTTAAGAAGTGCTTATGACTGAAAAGATGCCAGGAATAAGTCAATCCAGGAAGAGAGAGAAATTTGGTCTTAACTGCCAAGTTGAGCATTATCAAAGGCAAGGAGAGAAGAACTAAGGTCATTTTTCTTTAATGCTCTTTTGGAAGCAGTGAAGTTGCCTGTAATGCTTCCAAAATCACTTCAGTTTAGGGCACTTATTGTAGATGATTTTTAAGCCTGAGAAGTTTGAGCACTGCAGAGTTTTGGCTTATGGGTAGGATAAGTGGAGTGTGTTATCAGCAAAATTGTAAGTAGGGTTTAAGGTCAACGAGAGCATGCCCTTATATAAGTTGTTTGCTTACTTGGGATTAGGAGTAAAATAACCAAGTTTATAAAATTACTTGGTAACCCTAATATATATACAGGGTGTTCGGGATAAATTTGACAGTTTCGTAAGGAAAAAGAAAATCTTCTTTGTATCTATTAAATTTAATGAATTGACAAAAAAACATTACAGGCAGAGTTAATTACAATACTATCAACAAGATTTACTCAAAATAACCACCATTAGCATCGATCACAGCTTCAATTCTGCTTCGGAACCTCGAACAAGCTGATGCTACAGTCTCCCTGGGAAGGGCCGCAAAAACTGTTTTAATTTTATCCATTAACTGGGCTTTTGTATTACTGGAAGTGCGATTGGTGTCTTTTTCAACTGCGCCCCATACAAAATAATCCATGGGGTTAAGGTCTGGGGAGTTTGGAGGCCAAACATTTGGACTGGTGAAGTCGTAGAAATTTTCAGACAACCATTTTTGACTTTTCCCAGAGGTGTGGCAAGGGGCCGAATCCTGCTGCCATACATACGGCCTACCATTGGCTACCCTTGTTATCCAGGGCTTGACTACAGTTAGCAACTCCACGAACAAAGCCCGAATTCCAATGCCAGGGTTCTTCAACACCTGTTCCTGCAGATTTGCGAGGAATTCTGCTGTACGAACGCAATCAGATCATCTGCTAGGGATCTTTCTTCTTGCTACATCCTCGTAGTCACCATTGCAAGTCTCTGGTTCATGCCTGATTGTTTTTACTGTATTCAGGGAGCATTGGGCAGCAGTCGTAATATCCTTATTTTGATGGCGGGCACGAATCATCATGATACAAGTTATTCTCTTCCATGATTCAGGTGGGTTCCAGCTATCCATCCTTTCTGACATCTTGTATATGAATGAAGAAGGGTCCAAACTTTTAAATGAAGAGAAGTGTGTGTTAATACATGTAACTTACGGAAAAATATAATTAATTATAAATATGTCAAATTTATCCCGAACACCCTGTATATATATATGTATGTATGTATGTATGTAGAAAGTATTTTACCTTGGGTATAATAAATGTTAAAGATACCAAGCTATTTTAAACCTGGTTTTACTCCATTTCCCAAGTAAGCAAACAGATAAGTAAGTCAAGTTTGCACCTGCAAGTCTAGGTGACCCCACACGTAGTGCAAGTCAAGGCACCTCGTGGTAAAGGTGGATAAGCTCTGATCACTATTCTTAATATTTACCCTTAATGCAAAGCACATCTCCTGGAGGAGATGTATGATGCTATGTATTAAGTGCAAGGGGCCACTACCCAGACCGGTTTCGACCTTTATTGAGGTCTCATCAGTGAGAGCCATCATTTAATAATACAGAGCTTATAAGTATTTTACCAGAACAAGTTACCATAAAGTGTTTTAACCTTATTAAATAAAAATCTCGGGATGAGAGATTTACCTTGGGTATAATAAATGTTAAAGATGCCAAGCTATTTTAAACCTGGTTTTACTCCATAAGGGAGGGGGGGGAGGATTGGACCATCTCTGCCAATCCAGCGATTCGTAAATTCTCGATTAAGACAATTGTTAACATCACGAGACCAATGAGGAGGGCTCCGTCCTGTTGAAAAATAACATTTGGTTGCATCTCCTGTAGCTGGGGAATAGCATAATTATTGAGCATGTCTAAGTACACATTTGCATTAATTTCTTTTTCAAGAAAGAAGAAAGAGCCAATCACTCGATCATGCATTAATCCACACCACACATTGAGTTTTGGACTAGCTCGAATGTGTTCTTTTATGGCATGTAAATTTTCAGATCCTCAGATCCTTACATTGTGTCTGTTGACTACTTCACTCACGTGAAATGTTGCCTCATCAGAGAAATAAACACGCTGCAAAAAATCGTTATCCTCACCTATGCAGTTCAAAATGAGGTTAGCAAATTCTGAAGAATTTGCCTTCGACGATCATCTGGCTCTATCTCGGGGACAATTTGGATTTTGTATGCAGACAATTTCAAATGTTTGCATACCGCTTTGTGGACTGTACTCCTGCATTTGAAGTTCTAGTGAAGCTCTTCTGATTGACTTCTGCGGTGACCGAGTGAAGGACGTTTGAACTGCTTCAGTTGTCTCCTCAGAAACCAATGGTCTGACACTGCTTGTATCCTTATGAACTGAACCTGTTTCTAAAAACTTTGTCTTCCATCACTTAATGAGCTTGACATCAGGTGGGTTCTTTTCATACTGTGTCCTAAACATTCGCTGCACTGTAACTGGAGATTTTGATTCTACTAGCCACAGAACACATCGGACTTTTTCCTGTACTGAAGCCATTTTTGAAGAAAATCAGCAGCAGCAGCACTCCTGGTGGCAAATTCAGTATACTGAAGATACCAGTATGGAAACTTTATGAGTGCCCAAGTTTACCTGCAACCAAATTTATTCAGTTAGTTTCATTGTTAAAATATTATAGCCAGTTGAAATCAGGGTAATCATTTGTGGACACCCTGTATCTACCATCTTGTCTGTAGTGTCAAGATCACCATCTGCAAGAATTGAAATTACTACCAGCATTTCTGTGTCATTGACTATTTTGGGACCATAATACTTCATATACTTATTTAATATCTGTGTTTTCATTATCCTCTGAAACTAATTTTGGTAATACCTTCCTGATAGGTTGTCTCCCGTAATGCATTTTGATTAGATGTGTATTATTCCTAAGTCATTAGAGAACTTCTTTACAAGGTAGACATTCACCTTTAAGCAGTTAAGAGCAATTAAGAATAGGATTTTCAGTTTTGTGTTCTCATTTGGGCATCCAAATTTTTCAACTATTCGTTAAATACTGCTTGTCATCCAAGCATGGTTGTTTGTATGGTAAGTGAACATTTTTAAAACATGGATTTATATAACTTCAAGTGATTAATGGTTTCAGCTTTTCTGTTCCAGAAGTTTTCAGCAGAACATGACATCCGAACATTATTTTGATTTCTTCCCTTCTCTGCTTAGATCTCCAACAGTGAGTGTATGATGTGGAAGTAAATGATAGAGCATCCTCATCTCATCGACATTAAAAATAATATTGATATTGTATTCTGCTATTTCCCTTTTAATTTCACCAGCACACTATTTGTGAACTTTTCATCATTTAGTATATCATTCTCTTTTCCACAATTTGTCTTGGAAGCTATTCCATGTCATTCTCAAAACTACTGAGCTCTTCCAACACTTGCTTGAGAATGTTGTATCGTAAAAGTTTCCCAATGCATTTTTGCTATTCTTAGACTACTGATTGGGATATTTTTTGATAAAACGATGTGTAACCACAAAAAAAAAAAGGCTTTTTTTGTTAATTTTGTATTTAATCTCTTTTCATAATCTTTTAAAATTATAGTATTGAAGGATGAATACCAAATTTTTTTGCAAATTCACCATGTATTTTTTTTCCAAAATTGATAATTTTTCATTGAATGTGAATTTTAATTAAAAAAATTTTTTTTACATTTTAATTGTTACAAAAAAAGAAAAAAAAAACACTTTCTAATCTGCAGTAACTCTGACTACATCATATGTTAATTTGTGTTAGTGCAGATTACAAGTGATTTTTATTTTTTTATTGAATGAATTTGCCAGCAAAGGTTGGTTGATTGGTAGAACCTCTGCTACTAATGGCTCACGCAAAAAAGTTAAGCAAGTTTGAGCACGGTTAGTAGTTGGAAGGGATCAATCGTTCGATGCTGTTGGCACACTCTCCCTTGATGAGTCTTTGGACTCCCTGGAGGTGTCACATAATAATAATTTTATTACTACAGAGTTTGCTGTACTGGAATTTGAGTGGTGTATAGTTTACCCACTCTTCATTCTTTTCTGAAGCATTGAGATAGTATCTCTCCCTGCTAGCAGCAGCAATTCTGCCTTTGATCTTTGACTTCGGTAATTCTCGCTTCAGTTTTGACCCTGGCATTATTCTGATCCTGAAGTGATTTAATGTCATTTTAACTCTTACTACAAAATGTTTCTTCTTGGTTTAAAGTAATTGCTAAGAATCTAAAACCTTTCTTTGCTTCACTCCAGATAGCTGGTATTTCCTAAATTCTTTCTACCCTTTTCATCCAGGCAGTTGATAGCATGATTATTCCTACTTGCAAAACAGTAGAAGCATTCCCTTACAGGCAATCCACTCCTTTATTTAACAGTGTGTGTGTGTGTGTGTGTGTGTGTGTGTGTGTGTGTGTTGGGGGGGGATGCAATATTTTGTTTATTAATAAGAACTCTATGCATGTGAGGTTTGCAACTTAATGCATCAGCATCATATATAGGGGGGGGACAAGTGCATAGGGGGAATGAATGTAGTCATTGAAGGCAGGTTAGATGTAATGAACGAGGAAGATCATCAGCACCAATTTGTTTTTATTAGCTTAAAGAAGTGGTGTCATTTCATCAGAACTCTTCAATGTACTTATTTGATGGTCATGGTATCTTGCATCGAGATTCCAGATTGATATCCCATACGGATCTTTCGTCCAAGTAGTGTGTTTGCACACTAATTCAGTGTCTTCATTCATTCAGTTTCTTTTCTGTTTTTCATTCAGTTACTGCACTTGCTGAAACTGAATGAAGCTACACGCATTTTTTTTTTTTTTTTTTTTTTTTTTTCGGGTAACACATTTTTCATTTATCCACATTTATCTACGAAAACTCTTTGCAAAGAATGGGCTCTTCACTCCCTTGCTCTCATACTCCTTATACAGCTTCAAGGGATGGCTGTTATTCTATAATTGCCTTCCTCTGCTCAGTGAAAAATCTCTTCCCCATTAATCTGGTAACAACCCCTCACCAACTTATATATTTCTCAATCATATCACCCTCTTCTATTCACAATGCCTTATAAGTCGCATTCCCTCTATCTGTGTGAGAGACTCAGTCACTTCAACTTAGTGAACCTTCTTTGGACCCTCTGTAATATATCCTTATCCCCTTAAAAACCAGATGACCGAATGCAGTAGTCTATATTCAGCCTGATCAAGGCTTTATACAAGGAAACCAAAAGCTCTTTTCTTCTACATGTCCACCTCATCCTTGCCATAATCTATTGTGATGCGCTTACAATTTTGCCATGTGATCCTTAAATGTCGTCTCATCTTTTTCTGCAGATATAATTCCTCCACTATCATGAGCAGCATTCTTCTTCCCTTCTTGCCTTCCTATCATCATGAAGAACAGTATACCTCTCCATTACATTATGTTCAGATGTCATCATCGTATGTTTCCTGATATGTGCCCTAATGGAGTGTTCAGGCTACTATGACAGTACCACATGATTAAGTTTACATTATTATTAATCTTATACCAACAATTTTCTCTAAATTCCTCTATTACTTGTCAGCACTCCAATACTGTTATATATAACATTTCATTCATCTAAAGCACTTCTGATAATCAATCCATCTCTACTTTGCTCTTTCTCTGGGACTTTTTTCGTGCCATTTTGGCATCAAACACATGTTTTACAAAACTTTCCTCTCCCATTCTATTAGTGACCATACCACCTTAGATTGGCACTGCTCACACATTCTTGAATGCCAACAGTGTCAAGTTCCTTTCTAATATCTTCATTTTTAATATGATTCTGCCATTGATGCCATCTGTTCAGACCCCTAATCTTTCTAAGAACTCATATATGTTAATCTTTGACCAAGTACTTAATAACTTTGACCAAGTACTTTATTTGTAACCCAACTCTCCAACCCATAACTTAAAACTGGTTTCAACACTATCTTATATACTGCTAATTTAGGTTTTAGCTAATTCCTTACTTATTCCATATAAATATATTTAACTGGCTCTCCACCCTACCAGCTTTGCTTATTCTTTTGTCTATTTCCAAATTTAATTTACCATCTTCCTTAAAAAAAACAGTGCTTAAGTAGCTGAAATATTTTACTTGTTCTATAGATTCTCCATTGAGAATGCAGCTGAAGTTTTTTATGTTCTTTTAAATTCTAATTATTACCTTTAATGAAAACCTTAAATACCTTGGAGTTACTCTGGACCCATCACTAAGCTTCATTAAACATATCAACAGTGTTGCAGTCAGAGCAAAAAGAAGACTAAATATCATGAAAAGTATCTCAGGTAAAGAGTGGGGAACCGATGCTAAAACCTTAAAAGTCACATACACCTCTATTATCCCACCCATAATGGAATATGCTTCACCTATCTGGATTCAAACATCACAAACCAGTTTAGACAAGCTTATAAAAATTCAGAAAATGCAGTAGAATCATATGTGGACTAAGGAATACAACTCCTGGAAAAATAGCAGAATTTGAATCCAACCTTGTTCCTTTAAAAATTAGGTGGCAAGAAAATCTTACTAAATTTGTAGAAAAAAGAGCCAACCTTGCACATCATAGAACAAGTGAACTTTTTCAAAACAAATCAACAATGCATGAAATCATGGAAAATTAAATTCTCTTGGATTATCCAAATAAAATAGCCAACTACCCAGCATTTCCTCCAAATCAAGACAGGAACAATATAGTTACCAACTTTGAAATAAGGAAACATGAGAAAAAAAGCCTAGAAAACCCTGAAATCTTGAGATCATTAGCTCTTTCAAAAATAATGGAATATGGACCTGACTTAATAAAGATCTACACAGATGACTCCAAAAATCGAAATGGCAATTCTGGAGTGGCATACTCATCTATGGCTCTCAAAATATGGAACTAAAAACAACTAACATTATTGGATGCAACTCATACCATGCAGAATTAATTGCCATTAACACAGCACTGCAATGTTTGGATAAACAAAACCCAAAGGAGTTTATATTTTTTAGAGATTCCTTAGCAGCCCTTCAAGCTATTAAGGACTGCTACACTAGCTATCAAGAAATATTTAGAGACATTGCAAAAAACATAAACAAACTACACAAGGATTCCGAAATAATTTTCCAATGGATCTCACCCCATGTGGGATTAAAGTGAAATGAAACTTCAGATGAAGTAGCAAAAAGGGCTGCAAAATCCAGTGATACCACAGATTTCAATATTTTTAAAACCATCAAAAAGAAAACATAAAAAGAACGATTCTCCTGGACATGACTAACCACTGGTATTCAGCACAAAAACCAGGAGCTAGCATCAACTCCAAGTTTAATGATTGTGCCACTACCATGATCTCTCACGTCAAGACTGGTCACACAAGAACAATCAAGTTTAGCTATGACATAAAACAGTGGTCTCAAATTGCATGCGTGCTGAATGCACGATGTGAAAGCAGCTGATAGGCAGGAATTTTTTTTTTTTTTTAACAAAATGAGAGTGAATATATATACATATATATTGAACTGTACTTACCTCTAATGTATTGATACCACCCCTTTATAACCTTTATAATTATGAAACCCTTTTATAACCTTATAATGACATATTGATGGTGTTTCGATTCTGATAAAGTTTGTAGCCTTGGAGTAAAATTACTAGAAACTATCTTCATCACGGATTGTAGATGCTCATTGGTCAATCGGGTTCTTTTCTTAGACTTATTAATTTTCAACTGCGAAAAAAACTGTTCACATATAAATGTACTCCCAAACAAAGCGATTATTCTTATTGCAAAAATTCATAACTGAGGGTATTTATCTTTTGACAAGTACGAATAAAAGTTAATCAAATCTGTATCTTCAAATCTTTGAATAAGATTTATATCACAGTGTAAATTAATTAGCTCCATTTGTAGATTTTCTGGTGCGTTATTCACGTTCATTTTTAATGGTAATGAAAATATGTAAAATCGGACTCCAAATCATTAAAACCTTTAAATCTTTCTTCAAATTCTTGTCGTAATAATGCTATTTTTCTTGCATATTCTTGAGATTTTTCATTTGAAATAATAGAGCAGGATTTAAGATGTAGGAAATGTATGAAATTTTTTGATTCCAGTTGTGTTTCCCATAATTGCAATTTAACTTTAAAAGCTTTTATGCAAGCATACATGTCAGTGATAAGTTTATTCTTTCCTTGCAGCTCTTTATTGAGAATATTTGAATGGCCAGTTAAGTCAACAAGAAATGCTAAATCTGTTATCCATGTATCATTACATAGCTCATCGATGGTTTTATTTTTTTGTGACATGCAAATTTTGATTTCGTTTATTAAATCCAAAAACCATTTTAATACAGCTCCTCTACTTAACCACCTCACCTCGTTATAATAAATCATTTCTCCGTACTCACTTTCAATTTCTTCAAGCAATGCAACAAATTCTCGATGATTCGGAGCTTGTCCACGGATAAAGTTTACTGTTTTAGTTACTGTTTCTATAACATTATCCATCTGCAAACTTTTGGCACAAAGTGCTTCTTGATGAATAATGCAATGTATAGTGCAAAATTTATTCTGAAATTTTTCTTCTTTCACTATATTTCTTAATTTTACCGCTACTCCATTTTTTTTACCAACCATAGCAGCTGCACCATCACTGGCAAATCCAACCATTTTATCCCAACTTAATTTATATTTATCTATTACAGTTTTTATTTCAGAAAAAATATCCTGTGCACCAGTTTTTCCTTTCATAGGAATTATTTCCAATAATTCCTCAATTATTACTTCAAATTCATCAGTTAACACCTTGTACAAAAACGGTAAGTTGTGCTATATCTGTGATGTCAGTACTCTCATCAACTGCTATTGAGAATGCTGCAAAATCTATACTTTTTTCTTTTAACTGACATCATAAATCAGTAGCGATTTCTTTAATACGTTCTGCTACTGTGTTGGCTGACAAACTAATATTTTAAAATAATTGTTGTTTGTCAGGACAAAGAAGTTCAGCAGACTTAATCAAACAATCTTTAAGGAATTCGCCATCAGTAAATGGTTTTGATCATTTTGCAATGAAGTGCGCAAGAGCAAAACTTGCGTGAACTGTTACTTCACTGGATTTATTTGCTTCAGTAAAAAAAATTTGTTGTCGTCGTAAGCCAGATTTCAGAAACTTAACTTTTCTTCCCTCAATTTACCTTCCAACATTTCAAATTTTTCTTCATAATTCATTTTGTAATGGCGACGTAAATTGTATTCTTTTGGAACTGATATTCCCTTATTACAAATGAAACATACAATTTTATTGCGAACAACACCAAAAAAGTACATAATTTTCCATTTATCTTGAAAAACACATCCTTCTTCGTCCACTTTTCTTTTACTCTTTGTTAAAGACATGGCTTGCAGTTTAATCTCTTAATTAAAATCACTATTAATAATCATAATTATCATAATCATAATAATCATAATTATAATTTTATTTACAACTTTAATTCAACAAGATGAATTTTCGTATGAAAACAACACTCAAAAGTTATGCACAATTCTAAATGATAGCTATTGATATAATGTAGATCTAACAACGAGCACAAATAAACAGGTTTTATGAGCTGTACATTAGATTGTCTCCATCTATATTGCAACATGAACTGCGCAGCTGTGCATCGGAAACACCAGAATACTGAAGCGCCACCAACTGTCGGCTGGCGAACTAAATTTACTGATTGTAAATTGTAGATATGGACTGAGCTTATGTGCACATAAGCTCAGTCCAAATCTCTATGTCTCTAAAACTATAAGCACCGTATCTACAACAAATACATAATTGAAATGTATTCGAGGGCTGCGTAAAATTGCTTTGGGGGCCAGATGCGACCTGCGGGCTGCCAATTTGAGACCACTGACATAAAAGTTTTCCCCATCTGCAAAATCTGTAACATCAAGTATGCATCGCCAATGCATTTACTAAATTGTATGAATATTTCCAAATGTGAACTTTATAACAACCCAAAAAAAGGTACTGTATAAAATACATGAATTTGATCTCTATGATCTGGGGTAATAATACCATGGGATAATTAAAAAAAAAAAAAATTCTGATTTTCATGCCAAATTTGTTACAGCTGTTATGCAATGTATGAGGGTGGTCTCAAAGTTCTTGCTTCGACCATAGAAACGTTATCAGCACGATTTTTTTCCCTAAGTTGGTACATCTGTCATAAGCATCCACATGAAATTGCAATTCATTCTATCTAGCAGTTTGTTTTATACAGCTGTCTGAAGCAAAAGTGCTGTCTGTATTCCTTGAAATGGATAAAATTGAATATTGTGCAGTTATAAAATTCTTTGTAAAAGAGGCTTTAATGCTAAAAGAAATTCAAAGTTCATAAAAGTTTATGGGCACTCTTCTCCTTCGTTTTCGACAATTAAGAAATGGGCTGCTGAGTTTAAAAGTGGCTGTACCAGCCTTGAAGATGATCCATGTGAAGGACGTCCAAAAAGTCTAACAACACCAGAAATCATTAATCAAGTACACGATATGGTATTGGATGATCGGAGAGTCAAAGTGCATGAAATAGCTCAGGCTATAGGCATTTCAAAAGAATCTGTAGGGTATATTTTGCATGAAGAATTGCAAATGAAAAAGCTTTGTGCAAGATGGGTGCCACGCTTGCTCACAGAAGATCAAAATTGCACTCACATGAAAATCTGAACAGCTTGGAGCATTTTAACAAGAATAAACTGATTTTGTGCATTGATTTATTACTATGCATGAAACTTGGATTCACCATTACACACCAGAATTCAAACAGCAGTCAAAACAGTGGACAAAAGCCAGTTGTTCAGTGCCAAAGAAGACAAAGTCGGTTCCATCAGCAGGAAAGGTCATGGCATCAGTGTTTTGGGATGCATTTTGTTTATTACTTATCTTGAAAAGGGTAAAAACAATAACCGTGGAATATTATTCCAATCTTTTAATCAGACTAGACAAAAAAATTCGTGAGAAAAGACCTGGTTTGCAGAAGAAAAAAATCATCTTTATCAGGACAATGCACCTGCCCACAAAGGTGTTTTGGCGATGGGAAAATTAAGGGATGTGCACTATGAATTGTTGGAACATCCACCCTATTTCCCAGATTTGGCTCCCTCTGACTTCTATCTCTTGCCAAAACTAAAACTCTTCCTTGCTGGTCAGTGTTTTTCTTCGAATTTAAGAGGTGATTACAGCTGTAGAGGGGTATACTGAGAACCACTACACAGCCAGGATAATGGCACTGCAGCATCGCTGGAATAAATGTATTAGTCTTAAAGGAGATTATGTTTTAAAAATAAAAATTCTCATTTTAGATAAATTATGGACTCTACAACCGTGTTATGAATAACTATCATTTCGACCTTCATATTAAGGTCATCGTCTGGAGTATATACAGAAGACTCGATTATACGGCCTAATGTGGTGGAAGGGCAGACCGGATAACACAAAAGCCAGAGTTCTAGGCCTACCTTTTTACACAAATGTGAAAAGGTGTGACTAAGATGAAAGAGTCAAAACTCACAGTTTTTAGTTGTTGAAAAAGTCCTTGATCGATGACTGCTTCACCCTTTTAGCCCTCTTCCGCAACGCAATGTCCCTCTACTTACGCAAGCAGATGATATCAGCTGGCGTCGCTTCCTCCTACTCACTAATGTACTGCAGTGCTGCCTCAGTCTTGAACCCTTCTGAATGTGGGATGAGATTTTTCCTGTCATCTAAGGACCCCCCCGTGTCACCATTTCCACAATATCGTCAGTTATTTCATCAACTTCGTGGTTTGACATCCATTCTGTAATGTCCTTTGCATTGATATCGTCACAGCTCGGTACATTTTTGAGCAACGAAACAAGTTTATCATTTTCATCTTCCACTTCGGTTTCACACACGGGGTTCAAGGTTGAAATGTTCACCTTCATGGTCCAAAAGAATTTTCCAAGACTTTACAATTGATATGTTTCGAATCTCTTCCCATGCTTCGGCCAACCACCTTATGACATCTAGCAAGTCAATCTTTTTCAGAGTGGTTACGCAGTTTTCATTATTATCAATCGCTGATATCAACGAACTGAGAAGACGCCAACGATACTTTTTCTTTAGCATTTCAAGGACACCCTGGTCCATCGGCTTGCAAACAGCAGTCACATTGGGTGGTAAAAATAAAGCTTTGATGTCTCCATCTGTGAGTTTGTCATTGGCAGGATGCGAAGGTGCATTGTCAAGAAGTAGCACAGCTTTTCTCGGCGAATTGTTGTCTTTCAAATGTTTTTCTACATGTTTTTATACGGCACGTTGGAGGATTGTAGCAGACGCCCGCTTGCAACGCCTTGGCAAAGTAAATTACAGTATGTATTCCTCATTTTATCACAGAGAATTACTGTATTATTATAATTCTCCGTGATAAAATCCGGGCTCCGGATAGTACGGAGGCTGGATAGTCTCGAGCCAGATAGTCAAGAGTCTACTGTACATATATACAGAGACAAGCTGAATTACATTTCACACAGTATGCTAAAGAGAATGAATTGATCAACGGTTATTCTACTGGCATGACCTCTAATGAAAATAGAATATAAAAAAAAAATACAACTACAAACAAAAAGATATATTAATTAATGACTTAATTATAAACTACATCAAAGCTATATTCTATTTAAGATAACAACAGAGAAAATAGTTTTCTTAGAGTAACAGTGATGTCCTAATTCAACATAACAATTGTTATATTAGATTTAAGGTTCCAGATTACTTGTCGTATTTATAGTTAACTCTTAGGGAGAAAAAAGGTTAAATGGGTAGAATATGTGCCTTCCATATTCTTGGGATTTTTAGACCGTCATTATTGTTAAGATTAGGATGGTTGATAAGAATCTCACAGGCTTCCTTTAATTTACGTTCATACCATGTTCTGATCTAAACAACTGGTGCTTTTCCAATCAGTTCTATGTAAAGTGTTCAGGGCATGATCAGAAAGGCCAGCTTCACCATAGTTATTATATTTAATGTGTCGTTTATGTTCCTTTTGTCCGATAGGAATTGTGCATCCTGTTTCCCCTATATAGGGTAGATTACAGGTGCAATCTGGAGATGGGCTGGCCATATTGCCAGATGCAGTGATGAGAGATGGACTAGAAAAACAACAGAGTGGAGACCAGTGGATGGAGCAAGACAAAGAGGAAGGCCCAGAAGAAGGTGGAGAGATGAACTGGAACAAATTGCAGGAGTGAGATGGATGGGAGAGGCAGAAAACAGAGTGATCTGGAAAATTATTGCGGAGACCTTCGTCCAGCAGTGGACAGAACCAGAAGGTTGAAGAAGAAGAAGACAGGTGCAATAAATACGGTATACTCCAGGGAGGGCCAGCAGATGGAGTGAGTCTTTAGATGAACTGAGTAAGCTCTTTAATTTTGCAGGAGGTTTAAAGGTGGCTTTGATGTTGTATTTCTGTAGTATTCTGTTTATTTTATCTGATGTCCCTTTAATGTATGGAATGGTTATAATTTTATTGTAATCTAGTTTATCTTTGTGTTTTTAGTGAGGTCTTGTAGAGAATTTCATTGATAGTATTTTGGCTGTAACTATTTTTTAGGAAAGTATTGCTGATAACTTTACAATCTTTAAATGCTTGTTCATTGGATCAAATCTTCAAAGCCCTGTTTTTTAGAGTATTAATGACACCTAGTTTTTGTGTTGGTGGTGGCAGCAGTTTATGTGTATATATTGGCCAGTATGTGTCGGTTTCCTGTAAACAGTGAAGGAAAGACTGCCAGAAGGAACGTGTGACATGTGTATCTAGAAACGGAAGTGTGTTCTGCTTTTCAATCTCAGTCATGAACTGTATGTGTTTTGTGTTGTCCATTTAGGTGGCTGAGGAAAGTGTCTGTCTGGCGGCCATGGAGCCAGATAGCAAAAACATCATCAATGTATCTAAGCCAGACTTTGGGTTTTAAAGGGGAGAAATCTAGAGCACTTTGCTCAAAATATTCCATATAAAAGTTAGCAATGGGGGGGGGGGGTTGATGGCAAGCCCATTGCTGTGCATTCTAGTTAGAAAGCGTTTTGCCACACCAAATAACCAGAACGTAATACATGTGCAAAGAGCGCGATCATATTTGGACAGAATTTGTCCTGTAAAAGAAGGATTGTGTCATTGATTGGGACATTCAATGGGGTGAAGAGAACAGAGACATCAAAACTGACTAATAAATCATCTTTTTCTAATGTAATGCCTTTGATTATGTTTATAAAGTGTTGCATGTTTCTGATATAGGAGGGGGAATGACCTACCAGCTCCTTGAGTGTTGACGCTAATTTCTTGGCTAGACGGTAATACGTCGTCGTCGTCCATTAGCATCCACTAGCAGGAGGTTTGCAGCAGATGAGCAGCTCTTCTCCATTTCTCTCTGTCTGTTGCTTCCATCATTCTTAAACCAGTCCATTTCATGATGTCATTAAACCACTCTCTAGTTTGTCTTCCACGTCTTCTCTTCCCCTCAACTTTCCCTTGTAATATAGTTCTTGTCAGATGTCCCGAAGAACCTCTCAGAAGATGTCCTGCAAATCTAGTCTTTCTTTGCATAATATTCTTTAACAGTGTTCTTTCCATCCCAACTTGTCTTCAAACTTCTTGATTTGATATTCTTTCTGTATAGCTAATCTTTTCCATCTTTCTATAACACCACATTTCCAATGCATTAATTCTTTCCATATCTCTCTTTCTTAGTGTTCATGACTCACTTCCATAACCTGCAATACTCCAAACTGTTGCTTTAGCTATTCCATTTCTAACGCCTATTTTAGTGTTCTTGTTTATTAAAATTCTCTTCTTTTCCAAAAATGCTGATTTAGCTTTGCCTATTCTATTTCTAATGTCCACCTCTGAAGTTCCTTTCACGGAGATCCTGCTACCTAAATATTGAAATCTTTCCATTTCTTCTAAAATCTTTCCTCCACATCTTATTTTTACATTATCTCCTATTTTTCTACCCATTATCATTATCTTGGTCTTTTTTGTGTCAATTCTTAGTCCATACTCTTTACAAGAGTTTTCAATTCTTTGAATAATTTGTTGTAACCCATTTTCACTTTCTGCCATCACTACTACTACATCCGCCTATCTTAAGTTATTAATGATTCTTCCATTTATTTTTATTCCTTCTTCTACATTCCTTCTTCTACATCTCTAAACATTTGTTCACTATAAAAGTTAAACAATAATGGTGATAACTTGCATCCTTGTCTGACTCCTCTCTCCACCGGGAATTCTCCTGTTTCCTCTCCATTTACACATACTGACGCTATTTGTGACCAATATAATCTCTTTAAAATTTCCAAATCATAAGAGTCTATATCAGTATTTTCTAAAATGACAAAAAGCCTTTCATGTTTCACTGTATCAAATGCCTTTTCAAAATCTAGAAATCCAAAAAACAACTTTCCACCATGGTTTAGTGTTTTCTCCCCAATAATTCTTAGACAAGCTATAGCCTCTCTAGTTCCTCTGTTGGTTCTGAATCCAAACTGTTCCTCGTTCATTTCTTTTTCTATTTTATTCCTAATTCTCTCTAAAATTATTTGCACCAGAATTTTTGCTGTGTGAGTTATAAGACTTATCGTTCTAAAATTGTTACAGTCTAAAACTCTCGTCTTTTTTGGAATGGGGATAAAAATTGATCTTCTAAACTCCTCTGGTAATTCTTGTCCTTCATTCCTCTTCTTCTTCTGCAGCTTCTCCCACTTAAGTGGGCTCACTGTTTGTAATGAGTCTCCTCCACACCTTCCTGTCTTGGGCTGTCACCACATCCAGGTTCTTCATCTTCAAGTCCTCTTCTACCAGCTCCCTCCATCTCTTCTTTGGCCACCCACGCTTCCGCCTTCCTTGCACATCCATCTGCATGACCCTTCTTCCCACATATTCGTCCTCCCTCCTCATCACATGACCAAACCATCTCAACCTTTCCTCCTGTATTTTCGCTCCTAAGTTCGTAACTTTCACTGTTCCCCTGACATAGTCATTTCTCAGACGATCCTTTCTGGTCACACCGCACATCCGCCTAAGCATTCTCATCTCTGCTACTTCCATCCTGCTGATGTTATTTTTCCTCAGGGCCACAGTTTCTATAGCATATGTCATAGCTGGCCTCACTACTGTCCTATAAATTTTGCCTTTCAGATTGATCGGCACCCTCTTATCGCATAACACTCCAGCCATCTCCCTCCAGTTCCTCCAACCCGCTTGTATCCTGCATCCCACTTCCTTCTCAGCTCCTCCATCTTCTTTCACTGTTGAACCTAAGTATCTAAAGTCTCTCACCTTCCTGATGACATTTCCTTCCAGCTCCAGATCTGTCTCCTGGCCGCTGCCGCCCACTGTGCAACACATATACCGTGTCTTACTTCTGCTCAGTCTCATACCTCTCTCTCTTCTAGTACTTTTCTCCATCTTTCCAGTTTAGTTCCCGCTTCTTCTCTTGAATCTACGCACAGCAAGATGTCATCTACATACAACATTGTCCAAGGTGCATCTTCTCTCACCTCCTCTGTTACCACCTCCATCACAATATTAAACAGAAACGGACTTAATGCTGACCCTTGATGCAAGCCAACTGTTACTTGAAAACTTTCTGTCTGTCCCAAACAGGTCCGAACACTTGTCTTCACATTTCTGTACATTTCCCGCACCAACCTGACATATTTCTCCGGCACCTTCTTCTCCCTCAGACACCTCCAGACTTCTTGCCTTGGCACTCTATCGTATGCTTTCTCCAGATCAATAAATACCAGATGTACCTCCCTTTGTTTCTCTCGATATTTTTCCATCATCTGTCGTAACCCAAAGATAGCATCTGTTGTTGATCTACCAAGCATGAAGCCAAATTGTTCCTTTGCAATCTCCACCTCCTTCCTCAATCTACCATCAAGAACCCTTTCTAGGATCTTCATTGTGTGGGATATCAACTTTATTCCTCTGTAATTTTTACAGTCTTGTGCATCCCATTTACCCTTGTAGATGGGAACAAGAGTACTCTCACTCCATTCCTCAGGTATATTTTCCTGTTGGCAAACTTTCATGAACAGGTCCCACAGCAGGTCAATTCCCTCTTCCCCCAGTGCCTTCCATGCCTCCACTGGAATTCTGTCGGGGCCCACCGATTTTCCATTCCTCATCCTCTTCATGGCCTCCATCACTTCCATTCTACTGATGTTCTGCACCATCTCCTCAGAAGGCTGCCCATCTCCTCTGTGAGTCCTTGCATTTTCCTCATTCAAAAGTCCCTCGAAGTATATTTTCCATCTGTTCCTTATGTTCACATCCCTCTGTAATACTCTTCCTTTAGCATCTTTGATCTGCCTCACATGTAAGATGTCCTTTGCTGCTTTATTTCTACATTTCGCTAGTTGGTAAATTTTTCTCTGTCCTTCCTTTGTTTCTAATTGATCATACAGATCTTGATATGCCATGGCCTTCGCCTGTGCTACAACTCTCTTGGCTTCTTGCATTCTCTCTTTGTACACCTCTCTGTCCTCTTCCACTCTTGACTCATCCCACTTCTGCTTTGCCTTCCTCTTAGCTGTCACTGCCACTTGTACATCATTAAAAGTAACTAAAACAGCTCACCAAATCACTTTGCTTCTGAAAAATACTTTAACATGCAGAGACGAACAAGTTGTTGTTCTTCTGTATCGAGCCTTGATAAGACCCCATCTGGACTTCTGTGCCCAGTTATGGGCACCAGGGTTTCTTCGTGATGGGGAGGAAGTGGAGAGGGTCCAGAGACGAGTGACCAAGATGATAGCAGGGCTGTGGAATGAACCTTATGAGAATAGGTTGAAGATTTGTGGGTTGCAGAAATTGGACGATAGGCGAAGGAGGGGTGATATGATTGAGACATTCAAATTACTGAAGGGTTTTTATAAGATTGATCCAGAAGATATTTTTGAAAATATGACTGGTGGTGGGAGGACTAGGGGCCATGAATGGAAGCTGGGCAAGAGCGTGGTTGACAAGGGTGTTAGAGCTAGGTTCTTTACTTGGAGAGTGGTAAATGAGTGGAATAAGCTTCCAGAGTCTGTTGTGGGTGCTACGACCGTGAATGAGTTCAAGGCAAGGTATGATAGATACTGTGTGAATGTTGAATAGTTCTTGACATGATGTTAGGGCCTCCCTCGATGAGTCTGTCGACTCCTTGGAGTTTCCCGGAACAATAATAATAATAATTATTATTATTATTCCACCACCAACCCTCCTTCTGCTCTCTAATCTTTCCAGATGTCTCACCAAGCACCTCGATTGCACAACTCAGGATTACTTTTGAATTATGTTTCCACCAATCTTGTACACTTTCCAGTCCATCCGAAATCCTCTCTAACACCCTCGCCCTAAAACGATTCCTCACACTCTCCTCTTTTAAGCGACACCACTTAATTTTCTTCATTCCATGGCATCCAGAAGTTCTTATCTTCGATCTTATTTTAAAGTCTGCGCACAGCAGTCGGTGTTGTTGTGCTACTTGATCTGTTGGAATTACTTTACAATTTGTCACAACCTTAAGATGTTTTCTTCTAGTCAAAATGTAGTCAATTTGTGAGCTGTTGTTGCCACTCCTAAATGTTATCAAATGTTCTTCCCTCTTGTAGAAAAACGAGTTCACAATTGCTAGATCAAACACTACTGCAAAGTCCACAACCCTCTCTCCTTCCTGGTTCATCATTCCCACTCTGTGGCCACCATGCCCCCTTTCACAGTCTATTCTGTCTTCCCATGTGCCCGTTCAAGTCTCCTCTGACAATCACCATCTCATTTTCTTCCAATTCCCTCATTTTTTCATCTAACACGTTCCGGAACTCATCTTTTTCCTCTGCTGTACAACCAACTTGTGGGGCATATACACATAATACGACCACCCGCTCTTCTCCAAGACCCAATTTCATTCACATGATCCTGTCGTTCCTTCTACCCACGTCCAGTACTTCACCCTTCATTCTTGTCCTTCATAAATTCCATTAATAATTTGCCAAACACTTCCATTCCTTTTTCACCTATATTCCTTATAAGTTCTATCTGTATACCATCTATTCCAGAGGATTTTCCTTCTTTCATCTTTTGAATTGCTAGATTCAATTCCTCCCTCATGATGCACAGTCTCTGTCCACTATATTCTTTCCTTTGATTTTCTCCTCTTTCCCTGTCTTTGTAAAGTTAAAGGCGGTAATTAGGACTCTCTATACCTTCGACTATCGGCTGGAGTGGTGTTTTGTTTGTGAAATTTTGGTAGACCATAAATTCTCAGCAAATAAGCGTAGTGCAGAAGTAATTTTTTGACTGTATCTTCGGGCCATGTAGTGACTGATTTTAGTAGCTGCTCTGTTTTCTTTTTTATTCTATTGGTTGGGTTGTAGTTAACAAGTTGGTAGGTATTGAGACTATCAGATTTATTTTTTCTAATTATGTAGTTCGATTTACAATAACTGCGGCACTGCCTTTATCGGCTCTAGTAATTGCGATGTCCTGATTTGATTTTAGTGATTTCACTTAACGAAACACTGTTAATTCGTGTTTCATTAAGTTGCTCGTTATTGTTTTCTTATAATTTACATTTAAAATGTTTACAGTTTCTAAATATTTTATCTGCTATGGTAGTTGGGACGAATCTTGAACCTCTTTCAATATTATAAATAAAATCCAGTTTGTTAATCAATCTAGATGCTATGGCAAAGTTTAAACCTTTGCTGAGTAGCGAGAGTTCATCTTTGTTTGAGGCATGGTTGGATAAGTTGACTTCGTTTCTGTTAGATGAAAGCATTTGATGGCTCCTGTTCTTCCTTGCTTCTGGTTGGTTGTGGTTATCGCTGGATTGTGGTTGGTTGTTTATGTTCTCTGTGGAGAAATTCAAAAATGTCCGATGGTTTTCCGAATGTTGTCAATCTTTTAGTGTATGAAATTTGGATATTAGATTTTCTTTCTTTGTTTGAAGGATATGGTTTGCCGAGTTCGTAATCCTCTCGAGGATAACCCAAATATCTGTGTTCAAGTAACTTGAAAGTTCAGATTTAAAATTTTGTACCTGGTTTTGAGTAAACCAACAACCAACCAAAAGCACGGAAGAACAGAAGCCACCAGTTGCCTTCAGGTAACACTAATGTAGTCAACCTATCCAACCACACCTTAAACAAAGATGAACTCTTGCTACTGAGCAAAGGTTTAAACTTTGTCACACCCAGATCGATTAACAAACTGGATTTTATTTATAATATTGAAAGAGGCTTAAGATTCATCCCAATTACAATAGCAGATAAAATACGTTTAGAAACCACTAACATTTTAAATGTAATTTATAAGAAAACAATAATGAGCAACTTATCAAAACACGAATTAACAGCGGTGAAATCGCTAAAATCAAATCCTGACATCGTAATTACTAGCGGTGATAAATGCAGCCACAGTTAATCTACACCCTCTGTCGAAAAAGAAACTGATATTTTTGAAAATAGAAGAAATTAGTGGCGCCACCTGTTGTATCTTTTTGTTGTTGAAAGCAGCCACCTTCATTAACGTGGCGTCAACTGTTTATGCATTTGTTTCATTAGAAGCCGAGTTATAGTGCCAAGAGTGATACTGTTTTGACGAACGGTCGGAAAATAAGTTTCAAACAGAGATCTGTGATTAATTTTTGTGTTAAATTTGGTTAAAGTTTTACTGAAATGCATCAAATGCTTCAAAAAGCATACGGTAATGAATGCTTATCCCGTACTCAAGTTTTCGAGTGGTTTAAACAATTTCAAAGTGGTCGTGAGATGCTTGAAGACGACGAAAAATCGGGTGTCCAAAAACTGGACTGAGCAAAGTTAACATCCAAAAAGTGCATGATTTCATCAAAGAAAACCCGAAATCATCCGTTAGATTGATTGAAGATGAATTGGGGATTCCAAAATCAACTGTGCAACATTTTGATCGAGAGTTTGGGCCTTCATAAATTGAATTTGCGATTTGTTCCCCACAAGTTGACCGACAACCAAAAAATGTATCGAATTGAACACTGCATGGACCTCATTAAAACCATTCATAAGGACTCAGGCTTTCTTGAAACGATCGTTACTGGTGATGAAACGTGATGTTTTGAGTATAAGCCCGAAACAAAGCACAAGAGTGCTGAATGGAGAACACCAGAAGAGGGCATCCAAAAAAAAGTCGTTTGGAGAAGTCAAAAGTAGAGATGCTGATTTGTTTCTACGATTCCAAGGGCATTATCTACAAAGAATTCATTTCACCAGGTCAAACGGTCAATGGTAAGTTTTATCTCGAAGCTTAGAAGCAATTGATAGCGAGAATTCGTCGTGTATGGTATGAATATCATGATGCAGGCAGCTCGTCACTTTTACATGATGATGCACCATCTCATCGTTCGAACATTGTGAGACAGTTTTTGAGCAAAAACCAAGTTTGTGTGTTGGATCACTCGCTGTATTCACCTGATTTAGCACCCTGTGACTTCTTTCTCTTCCCCCTGACTTCATTTGTCAATGAAAGGAAAGCGATACGACACCACTGAAAACGTTCAAGCAGCAGTAACCACGACCCTCAAGAGTATCCCAAAAACTGATATAAAAAAAAATCATTTAACTAATTGATTGACTGTGGCAAACGCTGTATCGAAGCTGAGGGAGAGAGTATATTGATTGAAATAAATGATTTGAATAATTATAATTGGCCTGTGTTTTATTTTCTATCAAAAGTTCGGTTTGTTTTTGGACACAGGATGTAAATTGAACTACATCTTTACAAAAAATGAATCTGATAGTCTCAATACCTACCAACTTGCTAACTGCTGTAGATTCCTCTCCTTTAAAACCCAAAGTCTGGCTGAGATAAGTTGATGATGTTTTTGCTATGTTTCCCATAGCCATCAGACAATCGACACTTTCCTCAGCCACCTGAACGAACAACACAAATGCATACAGTTCGCAATTGAGATTGAAAAGTAGAACACACTTCCATTTCTAGATACACCTGTCGCACATCTTCCTTCTGGCAGTCTTTCCTTCACTGTTTACCGGAAACCGACACTAACTGGCCAATATGTACTCATTGTAATATTATTAATATCATTCTCTTTTATCTTTATCATATTTCTTTTTATGTATATTCTGTACTTATAATTATTATTTATTTAAATACTTATCATCAAACTGTGCTTTTATGTTCCTTAATAGTTATAACACCAAGTTTGTAGTTGTTGCTTGAGTTAATTCAACCATTCTTAATCCTATCTGGCTATAATTTGACCCCCCCCCCCCTCTCAAGGACATAAGTATGCTATTTTTTCACATGTACATACTCTAGACCAGGGGTCGCCAAAGTTATTTGCCCGTCGACCCCTTCAAGAGTTTCTTGACTTTTTATTGACCCCTATATTTTACTATTACGTAATTATAATAGGACAAGCAAAAAAAAGACGCTTATGTGAGGTTTTAGATTGTTTATTTTATAGTTAGTGTTTATTGTATGTATAATATAGTATATATTATTATATTACTATTACTATCACTAGTAATATCACTGGTATTACTAGTGATATTAATAAACTACTGGTATTAATATCACTGGTATTACTACCAGTGCTGCTCAACTCTTCAACATAGAAAAGTTTAGTTCGTGAATGACTAACGATTGAATTATAATATGTATATTGATGAATTTTAGAACATTAATGCTCACTTGTATGTCTGCGCAAAAATGAGACTGGGATCGAATACTTGTATCAGTAAATAAGAACCATGCACGTGTTGCAATCTCGCTCCCACTGGGCCGGCCGGCAGGAACCACCAACATTCTTTTATTGGTAAATACGTCATTTTGGCCTACTTGATTGGCCTCAGTAACTATTTTCATGACCTTACTCCATCTTACAGGTCCTATTCATGGACCTGTAAGATGGAGGTACTGATTCACGATTCACTCTTAATTGCGTTGTCATTACCTCCATGTCTTTTGTCATGGAGGTAATCCAAGTTTACCGAATTAAATATTACCCATACAACGATGTCTTATATTTTTCTATCGACCCCCTGAGCCCGAATCGACCCCTAACAATGTCATATCGACCCCAGGGAATCGATATCGACTCCTTTGGCGACCACTGAACTAGATCTTGGTTATTCTTATAATAGTTTACCTTATTATTATGGCTATAGGCTAGTGGCACCCTGTTCCTACCACCTGGGCATCAACTACCCAAACGTCACCATCTCTTTTAATTACTAATTTGGCTCACGCAAACCCGTGGAGATCCTATAACGTGGTTCCACCGCGGTCTACCAACCTTTGTTCTTAAAGCTGTTGTTCAGAATGGAGACCACAGCGTCATACCTCTGCACTCGTACCCCATGGGTGCGGAAGCAACACTGGGCTATATGAGACAATGTCTCACTGTTGTGACAGCCAACTCTGCAGTTTGAGTCATCACTACCCCATCAAGCTGTGCGGTCTCGAGTGGGCACGGCATTGGTCCTCATCCTGATAAGGTCAATATACTCGAATCCAGGGGAGGAGTCTGGTGCCATCCCTTATCCAATTATGCTGGGGAGGCACCAGATATGAATCTTTTAAAGGAGCATCATCTACAGAACAGTGCAGTTTAGATGTTTCTCTTGTGTTCTGCGGGTGCTGATTCAATTAAGGTACCTTGATAATTGGACCAGCCTTTAGCCCACCTAAAGTCTTCTTGTATTAATGGGCTATAGAAAGTTCTCTATAGCCCATTAATACAGTTAGTTACATTTAGTTAGGCTAAAGCTCTCTATAGCCCATTAATAAGTAGGCCAAAATGACGTATTTACCAATAAACGAATGTTGGTGTTTCCTGCCGGCCGGCGCAGTGGGAGTGAGATTGCAACACGTGCATGGTTCTTATTTACTGATACTTACAAGTATTCGATCCCAGTCTCATTTTTGCGCATCGACATACAAGTGAGCGTTAATGTTCTAAAATTCATCAACATACATATTATAATTCAATCGTTAGTCATTCACGAACTAAACTTCTCTATGTTGAAGAGTTGAGCAGCACTGGTAGTAATACCAGTGATTAATACCAATAGTTTATTAATATCACTAGTAATACCAGTGATATTACTAGTGATAGTAATAGTAGTAGTAATAGTAATATAATAATATATACTACGGATAGGGGAAGAAGATAGTTCTTACTTTGTGATTCTGGACAACCACAGGCATGGGATCAGCAATCTAAATGATGGAGCCCTGAGCCCATAGTCCTTCAACCTCGTGTGGAAATATGCAGTAGGGGGTTATCAGGTGGCAGTCAGAGACATAATCCAAACCCATATACAAGTAGTTCCTGCCTTTACGAATTAATTGGTTCCTGGGGACTGTTTGTAAAGTGGGAGTTTATTTGCCTTAGAAATAATGCTATAAGCAAGAGTTACATTCGTAAGAAGGAATATTTAAAATTAATATTAAATGATAAGAAAAAAACTTTAGCTAAAGAATTACTGATTTAAAAAAATAACATAAGAAAAATTTTTAATTAAAAAAGATTCTTTGAAAAAATTTTTTAAAAAATCTTGAGTGCCACTGCTTCATTGACTTTCGCTTCTTTTCATTTAAAATATCTCGATGGCAAGCAGAAGCATTATCTTTAGAAGAGTATCTTTATTCATTTCGTGGGAAAATTAACTAAATTGTTCAAAGTCCGAATCTTGTGATTCAAAGATTGCTTGAGCTTTTTCGAGAAGTTTAAATGCTTCTTCTAGGCCTTTTAAAGTGAAAAATCAAGTTGGCACTTCATATTCATTATCTTGTTCTCTCTAATTCAAGAAGATCATTGGGTAGGAGTTTCATAGTATGAGATTGAAATAGCTCATTAACATCACTTTCCAGAACTTCCATTTGCAACTGGTTAGCCATACATAAGATTGCTTGAGTTTTAGAATTCATAATCTTTGTTGTGTCTTCAAAATCTATGAAAGGAGTATAGTATAAACTTTGTCCTCAGTTAAACTGAGGACAAAGTTTATACTATACTCCTTTCATAGATTTTTCAGAAACTTTATGCCAGGTGCTCTGCACTACCCGAATTGTGTCTAAATTGTTGAATCTCTTCTAAAACTCAGGCTAAAGACAGAACTAGGCATAACTAAACTTGACGATCAATTTCCCTTTCATCACATAACATTAGCAAATATCTCTGAACTCCGTATACAATTAGTTCACAATTAATTAGAAGTGTAGCTTTCCGACTTCACAAAAATGTTCATTACCTAACTAACTATGAGATTGGCATTCTTCGCCTTAAATTTCACAATCTAGGAAAGTTCTTCAAAATTATTACTTGTCACCTGCCAGCTAGTTAAGTACACTAGAGTCTAAAGATCACGATCTTCTTCCTTCTGGTAAAAACCACATTTGGGCACTAGTTCACGGCAATGATGATACAGCATTCTCGAAGATCATCTAGAAACTTCATGGTGGGACTTCTGGAATAGACCGTCACTGCTGTTACGAACCTCCTCTCATCGTCGGACTTCTGCTGGTAGGATGTGACTTCCCCGTTAGAATGGCTGGACTCAGGGACCTCTTCAAAGTGAGACTGGAAATGAGAACCAGGAACAGAGTGGTTTTCCCCCTTGATTTCTCCTTTTATCCTATTCTTTTGACCTTGGAACTTCCTCAGATTAAACCGCCTGGATATTCTTGGAGAGGTTTTCTCTGCCACCCCTGCTGTTGCTGAGTTTTGGCGGGAAAACCCTGTACTCCTTTGACACGATTTTTGTTAGCCTTAGGTCAAGATATCTAATCCTGTCTGAGCTATTTCTTTGTTTGTACAATTTCAGTGGTTCTTAAATATTTTAACAACTTACTCTAATATTTTAACAGATTTTATACAGCAAAAAATTTGAGGTAAACGTTAATTCAATTACAAGTATTTTGTATAATTTGTTATTTCCAAGTAAAATTGGTATAGAAAAATTTTTTTCTTATTTTCTGCATACAAGATTTTACAACATAAACTCCTACCAATATCCAACACAAAAACTAGGTGTTATTAATACTCAAAAAAACAAAAACAAAATAAAACAGGGCTTTGAAGATTTGCTCCAATGAAAAAGTGCTTATAGATGAATTTAAAGTTATCAACAATTTCTTAAAAAATGGTTACAGCCAAAATACTATCAATAAAATGATGTACATAATAAACAGAACACTATAGAAATACAACCTCAAAGCCACGTTTAAACCTCCTGCAAAATTAAAGAGCTTACTCAACTCATCTAAAGACCCACTCCCTCTGCTGGCCCACCCTGGAGTATATACCGTATTTATTGCACCTGTAATCTACCCTATATAGGGGAAACAGGATGCACAATTTCTATCAAACAAAAGGAACATAAACGACACATTAAATATAATAACTATGGTGAAGCTGGCATTTCTGATCATGCCCTGAACACTTTACATAGAATTGACTGGAAAAGCACCAGTTGTTTACATCACACCAAAACATGGTATGAATGTAAATTTAAGGAAGCCTGTGAGATTCTTATCAACTATCCTAATCATAACAATAATGATGGTCTAAAAATCCCAAGCATATGGAAGGCACATTCTACCCACTTAACCTTTCTCCCTAAGAGTTAACTATAAATACGACCATAAGTAATCCAGAATCTTAAATCTAATATAACAATTGTCATGTTAAATTAGAACATCATTGTTACTGTAAGAAAAGTATCTGTATGAAAATATGTTTATCTGTTGTTATCTTAAATAGAATATAGCTTTGATGTAGTATTTAATTAATTTTTTTTAATGTTCTATTTTCACTAGAGGTCATGCCAGTAGAATAACCATTGATCAAATTATTGTCTCTTCAGCATACTGTGCAAAACGTAATTCAGCTTGTCTCTATATATATATATATATATGAATATACTCCAGATGATGACCTTAATATGAAGGTCAAAACGTCGTGAAATTAAAATAGTTATTTATAACAGGTTGTAGAGGCCATAATTTATCTAAAATGAATGCTGATCACAATGTAACACTAAAGGAAAAATAAAAATAATTTTGAAATTATAAATTTGTTTTTTCATTATTAGGCCGAGAACTTTTCAGACCACCCTCATAGTTTGACAGTTCTAGAGACTTGCATTTGATATGTTTAGGAGTACATCATCATCTGCATAAAGCAAAGGGCTGAGTTTGATATCTTCAATCTTAATATCATGTTTAATGCCAATTTCTTTCATAAATCAATCCATATGATGAATAAAGACTGAAGATAATGTGCATCCTTTTCTTACAACTGATTTTACATAAAACCACCTTCCTGTATTCTAATTGCTGACCTACAACTTAAATATATACTAGTTTTTCTTTGTATATTGTTAAATATATCCCTTATAATTTTTAATGTTTTGAAAAGCTTTTCTCTTCAAGATATACCAAACTTGAAGTACACTTTTTTGCAGTATATTCCCATGATTTCTCAACTAACTGTCATAAAGTGAAAATCTGATCTTTATAACCTGTATTTGACCTGAATCCAGTGTGTTCGTCTCCAAGTGTCTTTTCTCTGTGTTTTAAGTGTGCTTACATATATATTAGCTGAAATACTCAGTAGTGAAATTCTTCTGCAGTTCCCACATTGTGCATTATTTACCTTTTTATAAATAAGAACTATAAGCTCTACTTCAACCATAAGGAATTCAACTTTCTTATCAGGATCTCTGAATTATGCAGTGTATCCACTGAAGAACATTTGTATACCTCTATATATGAGCATTTCTAGTCACATTACATCTACTCCAGCTGTCTTTCCATGTTTCATGTTTTTGATTGCTTTTCTGCCTCAAATATTGATATGTACTGCTGTTTGCCATTTCTCTTGAAAAATTTCTGCTATTGTCCTGTGACTGAGTGTTTGATTTAACAGTCTTCCCAAGTAATTCTTCCAGATGTCAAGGATATTCTTCAGTTTTCATGTTGTCTTTATTATTAGTATCAAGGCCCCCATTGTTTTTGCCAGGGAACCAGGGCGAACAGCGAAAAGTCAGCTACTGGAACAAATCTGAAAGCACACCCCAACTCAACATCACCAGAGTTAAAGATCGGTACTATCAACATAAGAAGCCTGAATGGGAAAGAAATGGAGCTAGCTAAAGAATTAGATAAGTACCAGATCGACATAATAGGGGTGATCGAAACAAAAAAGACAAAAACTGGTGAGATCTTTCTGAGCAATAAATAGAAAATGTTATATTCAGGAAATGACAATCAAGGAAAATAAGGAGTAGCCATAGTATTCAACACAAAATACGAGGCTAATCTTGAATGGCAGGCAGTCTCAAGTAGAGTGATGTGGGTAAATATTAGAATGGGGAATTGGGCAATGAGACATATTTGTGCCTATGGTCCCACAGAAGGTAGAAGTGGAAGAATTTTTTGAGGTTCTAGAGAAAGCTACTGACACAATATAAAAGGAAAAGTTGGTCCTTGTTGGTGATCTAAATAGCAGAGTAGGAAGTGATTGTCAGACATACAAAAATATTTTGGGAAAATTTGGAGAAAAGAGCAAAGCTAATAATAATGGCAAATACCTGTTGGATTTCTGCTCAGGACATGGACTGGTTATTACTAACACCATGTTCCAACATAGAAATGTGCACAAATTCACATGGAGAGAAGAGGCAAGGAATAAGAAAAGTCTCATTGACTATGCTATTGTTGATAGTGATGTTTTCTCTCTGGTGCAGGACATCTGAGTGTACAGAGGATTTGAAATGGCAAGTGATCACTGTTTAGTCTTGAGCAGGATAAAATTGAATTTCATATTGAAAAGAATAACATGTAAGAAAGTTTTAAAGCAAATAAAAGTTATGCAGCTCTCAGATGTGAACTGTAGACTAAAATACACAAAGATTATTGAAGAAAAAAATGAAAGAGTTTGAGAACAGAAACCAAACTTTGGAGATTAAGTGGCAAGCCTTGAAGAAAGCCGTGATTGATTCAGCTAGAGAGGCATGTGGTGAAGTTGTCTGCAAGGATAGAAAAATCAGAACTCCATTGTGGACACAGGAGGTTAGAGGCAGTGAAGGAAAAGAAGAAAGCATATCAAAAGTTCCTGCTTTTGATATGCTTTCTTCATATCAAAAGTTCCAGATTTTGCTCTTTGAGAATACAGAGACAAATGTAAGAAAGAGAAACACTATGTAAAACTAGCTAAGCAAAAGTCATGGGAGGATTTTGGCAAGAACATAGAAAATAAATATCAAGAAGGTGGTAAGATATTCTGGAGGTTGTTGAAGAAGCTTAGAAATGGAGGAAAGAGTGCTTTAAAAGGAGATGATAAAGGTGACATGAAAACAGGAGAAAAAGATATCCTTGAAGTATAGAGTAATTACTTTGAAAAATTGCTAAATGAAACAAGTGGTAAAACACACTCAACAGGCATACAGTCAGGAATACATATCCATACTTCAGTAGAAAAAGCCATCAAAGGCTTGAAATGTGTAAAGGCAGCAGGAGTAGATGATATTCAACCAGAAATGCTGAAATATGGTGATATAAGAGTCTTACAGTGGCTGCACTGCATAGTTCAGAAAGTCTGGACAGAGGGACCAATTCCCGATGATTGGAGTAGAGCTCTAATAGTACCCATATATAAAAAGGGAAATAAAACTGAATGTGAGAATTACAGAGGTATTTCCCTACTGAGTGTTCCTGGCAAGATCTATGCAAGTATACTTGAGAAACGGTCGAGAAGAATTGTGAAAAAAAAGCTTGGTGAAGAACAAGCTGGATTCAGGCCAAATAGAGGCTGTCAGGATCAGATCTTCACTTTACAACAAACAGTTGAGAAAGCATGGGAATATAATAATGCTCTGTATTTAAGTTTTGTCGATCTGGAAAAGGTATATGACAAGGTGCCAAGAGAGAGAAGCTATTCGATATGCTACAATTATATGGTGTCAATGAGGTATTATATCAAGCAATACTTAGTCTTTATTTGAGTTGTAAGTCAGCAGTTAGAATCGAAGGAAGTACAGGAAGATTGTTTAATGTTAAATCTGGGGTGAGACAAGGATATACATTATCCCCTCTGTTATTCATTATCTATATGGATCACATTATGAAGGAAAGTGGTGTTAAACATGATATCAGAATTGGAGATGTTAATGTCAGTTCTTTGCTTTATGCGCACGATGTTATACTTCTAAATAAATCTGCTACAAGTTTGCAAAATTCCCTGACTAAATTGAATAACTGTTGTAATAGATATGGTATGAAGGTCAGCATTAAAAAGACAAATCCAATGAAAATAGGTAGAATTGTTGAAAATATCAGCTGTGTTGTGAATGGGAACCTGTGGAACAAGTAAAACATTTCAGCTACTTAGGCAAGATTTTTAGTGAACATGGTAAATTAAATATGGAAATAGACAGCAGAATCAATAAAACTGGTATGGTAGGCAGTCAATTGAATAAATTCATATGGAATAGGAGAGAAATTAGTGGGAACACTAAATTAGCTGTATACAAGAGAGTGTTCAAACCAGTTTTAACTTATGGTTCTGTGATCTGGGTCAGAACTAAAACACTTGACCAAAGACTAGAAACATCAGATATGAGAGTCCGGAGAAAGATTAGAGGCGTGAATAGATGGCATCAATGGCAATATCATTTAAAAATGAGGATATTAGGAAAGAACTCGACATTGTCAGCATCCAGGAATGCGTTAGCAGAGCTAATCTCAGGTGGTATGGTCACTTAAACAGAATGGGTGAAGAAAGATTAGCAAAGCACCTTGTCATATACCTTTCCCAGATCGACAAAACTTAAATACAGATCATTATTATATTCCCATGCTTTCTCAACTGTTTGTTGTAAAGTGAAGATCTGATCCTGACAGCCTCTATTTGGCCTGAATCCAGCTTGTTCTTCACCAAGCTTTTTTTTCACAATTCTTCTCGACCGTTTCTCAAGTATACTTGCATAGATCTTGCCAGGAACACTCAGTAGGGAAATACCTCTGTAATTCTCACATTCAGTTTTATTTCCCTTTTTATATGTGGGTACTATTAGAGCTCTACTCCAATCATCGGGAATTGGTCCCTCTGTCCAGACTTTCTGAACTATGCAGTGCAGCCACTGTAAGACTCTTATATCACCATATTTCAGCATTTCTGGTTGAATATCATCTACTCCTGCTGCCTTTACACATTTCAAGCCTTTGATGGCTTTTTCTACTGAAGTATGGATATGTATTCCTGACTGTATGCCTGTTGAGTGTTTTTTACCACTTGTTTCATATAGCAATTAAAGTGCATTAGACGATAGAAATATAAGATTGATAATGTTGGAGTCTTGACAAGTAACAGACTGATTTGGAGGAAAATTGTAGATAGGAAGTTAGTAATGATGTAAATTTTTCATGTAGTACTATCATATCCTGTACACCCCCTTGAGGGTACATGTCAGGAATTTGATGATGATGCATTACTTCTCCACAAAGTCTCCAAATTTATTAATGCATTTGTCCTACAACAGATCATTACCAGTACTGAAGAAGTCCATGCCCACACCCAATGACCAACATCACACTGCCTGATGAACTTCCTCATCCATAGTGAAATGCCTTCAGAAAGGTCTTGAGGGTGCCAAACAAATGGAAGTCTGAAAGCACTAAATCTGGGCTTAGGGAAGGATGTGACAGGGGTTATATTTTCCAATGATTATAGCTAAGCCATTCACAAGCGGTGTGTGGAGTAGCATTTTCATGCACCAAAATCACACCACTTGTCGGTCCTGGTTGTTTGCGTTGAATGTTATCTTTCAGTTTTTCCAGTGTTGCATAGTAGTTAAGCTCTGCATTGATTGTTCCTCCCTTTGGCAAGAAGTTCAATAACAGAATACCTTATCGATCTTAGAACATTGTGGCCATTACTTTTCAGACAGTTGGAATAGTTTTGAAATTTTTTCACACAGGAGATTGTGGTTGTTTCCAGGTCATGGAGTCAAGTGATGAACTCGTGTTTTTTCTCCTGTGACTAGGCGATCGAGAAAATCTTTGCATTTGTTGCTGTGTCACAACAGATTCTCCAGACACACCCCCATGCGTGTTGCCTTGTGCTCCCCCTCCACCTTTCTAAAACTTGGTTTTAGAAAGGTGGAGGGGGAGTCGCCTGTTTACACTTTTGTAAACATGTGACTTAAGTTCACCACTTGTGCAATTTCATTCAATTTCACTCACCAGTCAAGTGATGAACTCATGTTTTGTCCCCTGTGACTAGGCAAGCAAGAAAATCTTTACATTTGTTGCTATATCATAACCGATTCTCCAGACACATCCCCATGTGTGTTGACTTGTGCTCCTCTGAGAATTGTAGGGGTACCCACCTTTCTAAAACCAAGGACAACATGAACACTTTTGTAAATTCACCACTTATGCAATTTCATTCAGTTTCACTCACCAGTCTTCAACCATGATGCCCTTAATGTATGAACTGTTGTCTTCTGTCTTGCTCTGTGAAGGTCTGCTCATGCGATGTCGATCTTTAATGTCGCCATGGGCTGCTTTAAATTTGTACACCAAAAAACACTTGCTTCTTTGACATCACCTTTTCACCACACAGCAATCTGTTCATGGAAAATATCACTTGGTGAAGCCCCTTTCGCTTGCAAAAAAATAACTTCATGGATACCTGTTTTGAACCACACTTGCATGTGTTGTGTCGTCCATCTTGCTAATTGATCCATTTATGTTGGTTAGTTGGATCTATTCTTATTTCTTTAAATTCCGTTTTTATTTTGTTAGATGCTGATTGATACTGATCCGAATATAAGGAAGTTTATATTATCCTGCGCCACACTATATTCAGATTAGTCTATATAATATAGTGGAATCAATCATCAACTAACTTTTGCAGTCTCACTTTTCTACAGGCTGAGGTTAATATTATCATTTAAGGCTTCCGCAAGGTCCGATAAACTTTATGAACGGTGCAATGAAAGAGAATCAGGCAAACACCAAATTGGAATCAATAAAACAAAACAAGTAATGCAGGGTTACATAACATGTACATTAAGTATAACTTTGAAAACAAGATAATGCAAATCAACTTAGTTCAAATACTCATAACAAACATAAAACATTAGGCATCAGGCATCCAGCTGTCAATTTTACATTCTTTCGAATAATTAAAAATTGTTCACATACTTCAATGTTAATTGAATTAAGTGTTAGTCAACAAACACTTAATACAATTATGAGGCAGTTATCACTTCAAAGGGGAAACACTTTAAAGCTCCATACTTCGGCTAATTTTAGTAGAACGCCACAGTTAATGTTAAGATATATCGAGCGGAGCTAATTCTTATTTCTTCTCGCTGAAATATAAAAAAATGGACTGCTCTTACCGGGTTATATCCTTTGCACATTGGATTCACTATAGGCACACTTAAAACTTAAGTTAATTATCACTTTGAAGTAACACTATTCAAAAGGAATCTTCACTATATAACTGAAATATTAAACATAGAGCTTCACAAGTCTTGACCCACTCGTTTCAGGTAATCTACTTATTCCTTATTTTCTTCTATGCATTAATTTCAGCTTTGTATCAAAACAATTGGAATTCGACATAATTTTAGAATTCTGTAGAAATATTCCTAATTGCCTATTAATTTCCCGGTCCCTTCTTAATTTATTTATGGCATTTCCAAATTCCCTTTACTGCCACCCGTTACTTCACTCTGTGCTGTCCTGAATGCTTCTCCCCTCTTTACTTTCATTTTCCAACTCAATATGTTCATTCTTCCCGCCAAAATCCGATTCTAGCCCGTTCAGCTTACATCTACTGGCTTCACTCCATATCACAGCCGTTCACGTTCTAAACACATGCTGACTAAAGCAAACTCTGTTTCTCCTTCAGCAGCCAATCAAATTCATTCAGAAGAATTACATAAAATCACTCTTACAGAAACAAATAAAAGGATATTTTACAGTTCATATAATATACATTTAAATATGATAAATACTAATTCTTATAGTATATATGCACTTCTTATGATATTAACACAGGAATAAATAAAATAAAATGAATGACATGTTTATATAGTCTTTTCATTATTATTACATATTCTAAGATTAAATAATTAATTAATAACAAACAAAACTAAAAGCATTTATGTGAATAATATATTACAAGCAAGAGACTAACAACAAATAATATTTTCAAGTCTTGCTTATAACATGGTGGATTATGTTAAATGTGAATGAAGTATTAAAACATACAAAATATCTTCATTCGCAATTTAACACATGATAGCCACTATCTTGCAACTGGAATTAGCTTTGAATGGCGTTCTTTTTGAATGTTATTAATGGGTCTATCAGTCCACCATGTTTTATCTCATTCCCTTTCACCATTATTAAGAGAAAAAAATGTATTACCTTACTTTTCAGAAACTTCTCATAGTGTTGTTTTCTGTTTAAAATAAATTTGTTATCTGGTTTTACTTTTGGAGTCTTCTCTTCAATATTGTTGATTACCTATTAAATTTTCCACATGTAAAATTCAAAGAAATCTTTTTTTTTTTCTTCTCTCTGAAATATCATTAGGCTACTTCTCTACAGGAGTCAGGTAAAAAGAAAGCTGGAATATCACAGCAGTTAAGCAATTTTCGTAGGGAGGTAACTATGTTTTATGTTATTATTTTTATTTTTTAATTGGATACAGGAGCTTAGATGCTTTTGTTATATACGTTAATTCATTCATTTATTACAGTATCTCAATCTGAATATTGATTCATTTTTCTTGAAGTCCTTATTCATTTTTCCCTCACTAACTACTTCCATGCAAAGAACCTGCTAATCACTCACTCATATCATTATACAGCATCCAGTTTGCCTGAAATACATATATTTTCAGGTAGAGTCCAAATGCTATATTCCATTTGCAAAAATATGTTTGTTAATTTTTAATATTCGAACTTGAACATTTGGGTAAAGAAAGGAAAATTGATAGAGTAATTTACATAACAAAAATATTTTGTGTGATAACAATCATATACTCAGAATGATACACACGGTAAACAAGTGTTATTTTGCATAAATCTCAAAGTTGGCATTGCACTCTGTTTTGCAATAAAAAGTGTGTGATTCACACTGTTTCTTTCTCTTGCACATCAACTTTGAAAAAAAAAACAGAGAGAGTACCATATTTGATCAACATCAAATTCCTAATTCATATATTCTTTGATGCACAGGATGATAGTGCTATTCTGTAAATATGATTATTTTCATCATTATTAGCTTCTTTCATCAACAATTTTTTTTCAGATAGGAAGAAAATTCTTACTTCCTTTAATAATCATATCTTCTTTTCTGCTTATACCAAAGTCCGAAATAACTGCAGGCAAATTATGAATGTGTCCAGAACTGAATTTTTAAAGGACTAAAAGCAGGATCATGTACTATAACAACAGTAATTGTGTTTTTCTCACTTGCTATTGCTACTGGCCCTAACTTTTGCCCAGAGCTTCTACCCCTTTTTTTCCCTTAGATAGTTTTGTTGCATTGTTACCTACTAAAAAATCATTTTCTTGGCTTGTAACTTTTCCTCAGATATTTTCATACTGCTAACTTCTTTTTTTTATTTATTTATTTTTTTTTTGCAATAAAGAGATCAGAAGAATCTTTTTTCTTTGCCTGGATATATTAAAATAATAAAAGGTTTCAATTTCCTGTTGTTCTGCTGTTATCTATCCTGCTGAAAACAAGACTATATTTAACCTTTCCTAAGGATAACAAATTTTGGCGTTAAATTGCCAACCAGTTTTATTCATTTTCTTTATTTCCAAAATAATGGAGAAAGCTATTTGTAGTCAACTTATACACTATATCGAATTCTCTCTCTCTTGGAAAAAAAGTAAGGAATAAGCAAGCAAGAAATAAGAACAGTTTCAATGACTATCTTATTGTTAAAAGTGATGTTTTCTCAGTGGTGCAGGACACTAGAGTGTACAGGGGATTTGATATTGGAAGTGATCATCATTTAATCTTGAGCAGGATAAAACTGAATTTCATATTGAAAATAACATATAAGAAAATTTTAAAGCGAATTAAAGTTGAGCAGCTCTCAAATGTGAACTGTAGACTAAAATACACAAACGTTATTCAAGAAAAAAATGAAACAGTTTGAGAACAGGAAACAAATCTTAGAGATTCATTGGCAAGCCTTAAAGAAAACATTGATTGATTGATTCAGCCAGAGAGGCATATAGTGAGGTTGTCTGCAAGGATAGAAAAATTAGAACTCTGTGAAGTTAAAGAGGCAGTGAAGGAAAAGAATAAAGCATATCAAAAGTTCCTTTGCAATAAATCATCTTCTGCTCTAAGAGAATACAGAGACAAATATAAGCATGCTAAACAAAAGTAATGGGAAGACTTTGGGCAAGAACATGGAAAATAAATATCAGGAAGGTGGCAGAATATTCTGGAGGCTGTTGGAGTTCAGAAATGGAGGAAAGAGCACTGTAAAAGGAATTGGGTGACATGAAAACCAGAGACAAATATATCCTTGATGTATGGTGTAATTACTTTGAAAAATTGCTAAATGAAACAAGCAGTGACAGCACAGTGGTAAAAAATAATCAACAGGCATGCAATCAGGAATACATATCCATACTTGAAGTAGAAAAAGCCATCATAAGCCTGAAATGTGGAAAGGCAGCAGGAGTAGATGATATTCATCCAGAAATGCTCAAGTATGGAGGTATAAAAGTGATGCAGTGGCTGCGCTGCATAGTTCAGAAGGCATGGAGAGAGGGATGAATTCCAGATGATTGGAATAGAGAACTCTTAGTACCCATATACAAAATGGGAAATAAAGCTGAATGTGAAAATTACAGGGGTATTTCTCTGCTGAGTGTTCCTTGTAAGATTTATGCAAGTATACTTGAGAAATGGTTGAGAAGGATTGTGGAAGGGAAGCTTGCTGAAGAAACAAGCTGGATTCAGGCCAGATAGATGCCTGTGAGGATCAGATTTTCACTTTTTGACAAATAGTTGAGAAATCATTGGAATATAACAAAGATCTGTATTTAAGTTTTGTCGATCTGGAAAAGGCATATGACAAGGTGCCAAGAGAGAAACTATTCAATATTCTACAATTATATGGTGTCAATGGGACATTATATCAACAATACTTAGTCTTTATTTGAGTTGTAAGTCAGTTTTAAGTTGAAGGAAGTATAGGAAGATGGTTTAATGTTAAATCTGGTGTGAGACAAGGATGTACATTATCCCCTCTGTTATTCATTATCTATATGGATCACATTATGAAGGAAAGTGGTATTAAACATGATATCAAAATTGGAGATGTTAATGTCAGCTCTTTGCTTTATGCAGACGATGTTATACTTCTGAATAAATCCGCTACAAGTTTGCAAGATTCCCTGACTAAATTGAATAACTGTTGTAATAGATATGGTATGAAGGTCAGCAATAAAAAGACAAATCCAATTAAAATAGGTAGAATTGTTGAAAATGTCAACTGTGTTGTGAATGGGAACCTGTGGAACAAGTAAAACGTTTCAGCTACTTAGGCATGATTTTTAGTGAACATGGTAAATTAAATATGGAAATAGACAGCAGAATCAATAAAACTGGTATGGTAGGCAGTCAATTGAATAAATTCATATGGAATAGGAGAGAAATTAGTTGGAACACTAAATTAGCTGTATACAAGAGAGTGTTCAAACCAGTTTTAACTTATGGATCTGAGAGCTGGGTCAGAACTAAAACACTTGACCAAAGACTAGAAACATCAGAAATGAGAGTCCTGAGAAAGATTAGAGGCGTGAATAGATGGCATCAATGGCAATATCATCTAAAAATTAGGATATTAGGAAAGAACTCGACATTGTCAGCATCCAGGAATGCGTTAGCAGAGCTAATCTCAGGTAATATTAGCACTTAAACAGAATGGGAGAGGAAAGATTTGCAAAACAAGTGATCTCTGCGAGGGTGGATTGATACATTAAAAAATGCCTTAGAAAACAGAAATATGATTTCTGATAATGTTGGAGTCTTGTCAGATAACAGATTGATTTGGAGGAAAATTGTTGATAGGAAGTTGGTAATGATGTAAGTTCTTCATGTGGTACTATAATAATATCCTGTACACCCTTTGAAGGTGCATGTCAGGAATTTGATGATGACAAATTCTCTCGATTACTAAACACTCACAAGTTAAGATATTGCCACTACGAACCTTCTTGTTTAAGTCATTCACCTTTGGACATATACCATGGAAACGTCGAGAGAGTTCTCCAGAGGTTCATATCTTGGAGACATTTGACTGAGTTTGGCACTACAGCCTATTACTGTATTTGCCGGCATATAAGATGCACTTTTTTTCTTTGAAAATAAGTCTGTAAAAACAGGGTGCATCTTATACGCCAATACTTAGTTTTTTATTACTTTAATTGTGGAAATTTTCTCTGTTCCAAGCTACGCAATTTCTTTCTTGCTTTCTTGTGTGAGTGTGTGTGTGTGAGAGAAGCATTCCAGTTACGTAGAATTCAGTGGATGCACATGCGCTGTCATTGACAATCACAGCTGTTAAATCACAGATCTGCCGTTAAATTTTCTCTAAATTTCTTGGCAAATTATGGCTGAAAAGCATCGGTATTGCTGCAATATTGCATACAAGCTATGTGGTTGTGTATGCTAAAGAACATGGAAACAGGGTTGCAGAAAGGCCTTTTGGGCCACCCAACTGAGAAAATGATAAGAACTTGGGGGAATCAGGAAGAGGATCTAATAAAAGCCACTCACAGTAAACATAACCTACGAAGTGGAAATGCAAAATGGCCAGAACTTGAGGAAGAACTGAATATTTGGATTTTAGACTACAGAAAAAGTGGACTTTCAGTGTCTACAAAAATGATTATTCATCAAGCGAAAGCGATAGCCACTAACAGAGGGATTGCCAACTTTACTTGATCAACATCATGGTGTTCAAGATTCATGAAGAGAAACCAGCTATGTATGCGGACTAAAACAAAAATATCACAAAAGATGGCAGCTGAATATGAAGAAAAAATTGAATTTCATCGATTCGTCATTAGTTAAATTACGTATTTGTTAAAAGTAGACCTATTTATTATTTTATATTTGAAATACTGTAAATTCATTATAATATTCAGTGATAAAGTTTTTTTTTTCCGAAAAAATGTGTACAAAAAAGGGGGTGCGTCTTATATTCCGGCAAATACGGTAAATAAATAAACTGCTGTCATGGTCTTTTGATTTCCATGTTGGGGTTGCCATATTTTAATCTGGAAATATTTTATGCGAATGCTGATGGCTCTTTTACCTGAGACTTTGTTATTAATGCTGATGATCCAAAATGCCCTATTCTTTCTTCTTATATGAAGCCTTCTCCAGTTAACATTATAATATACCATTTTGCTGATGATGATAACCTATGTTCTTTCTTCTAATTTGACAGCCCTTACACAAATTCCCAAAACTTTCAGGGATACCAATGTCTGTAACCCTGAATTTTTATCACCAAACCAATTTTCCCTAAGGTTCTGATAATTTTGTTAATTTCAATGCTTGTACAACTCAATCCTGTCCTATTTTTACCTCCCCCCCCCCCCCACACACACACTCTGTCAAAAGTAAGAGTGGAAAGTTTTTTTTTTTCCCCTCTGATGCTTAAGATGTTTCTTCATGACCAAACAACTATTAACAATATACAAATTCACGTAACCATTCAATACTGTTCTCACATTTGGAGTCATGAAGAACTCCAAATACTTAGCAGTATAGAAGAATGAGTAGGGTGTTTAATGACTCAACTTTCATTAATTCACTCCACTTTCTTTGATATGGTTAGTTTGTGCTACTAGCATTTTCAGAGTGTTTCTGTGATCTGTCTGCCCTATCAACATTTTCCCTACTATCATGCAGCAGCTATTAAGCACACTTTTGCAACTGAACTCAACTCCAAATTCAAAAATTATCCCTCCTCCATTTTTTATTTATTCTTTATGCTGCTTTCTTCTAGAACATTCTTCCTCTTATGTATTTCTTAGAGTGTAATATACACACTTTGTGTCCAATGCTGACAAATTTCTCCTTTTGTTTCAACTTTCTGTTTAATCATAATTAAAATTAATCTGCTATTTGCCATTTCTCAGTTATTATTTTAAATTATTTTATTACTGTTATGATCAAAAGAACATATCAGGAATAACCTGTGATGTGAGTGCTATGTTTTATGTTCATGTTCTAAATTAATCAGAGGAACCTTGCATAAAATATAATCAGGAAGATCCGAAATACTGTGTCATTGTTGTGATAGCAACAGTGACACAGTATTTATCTGTGATAGCACAGATAAATTCTCAAATCTTTTGAAGTCCTTCACTGTAAGTAATGCTACAAATGCACGTCTCAATTTATTATCCATATATGAAGTTGTGGCATCTGATTGTTTTGGCTTATCCAGCCTTGTTGGCTGAAGGATTAATACATCTCTCTCTCTTACCAATACGTTTTCGGTTTGAATTCCATGGGAACATATGTTTGTAATTCTTTAGGTGGGAGATGTTTTTTCATGACTGAACAACTGTTAACACTGCACAAATTCACATAACCATTGAATACTATTCTCACATTTGGAGTCATGAAGAACTCCAAATACTTAAAAGTATAGAATGAATTTCATTGCCATATGTGAGATTGAGACTACCACCCTTCTTGTTATTGCAAGAATGAAGAATGAAGTGGCTTGAAATTCATAAAGATAAAAATTCGTAAAGCGGGAATTCGTAATGTGAGAACTACCTGTACTCCAATTTATTCAACAGTCTCCTGCTGTATTCTGTCAAAAGCCTTAGCAAAATCCAAAAGTATCATGGTGTATCCATTCCCCTTGTCTAGTTCAATGGTAACATTGTTACCATTGAACTAGACATAGAATTGACCTTACCATGAAGGTCATAAAACATGACCTTCCCGTAGTGAAACCGTGTTGTTCATTGCAAAGTAGAGATTTACTGTCAACCCATTTCTGAATGCGAGCCGTAACCAATTTTTCTGAAATCTTCACCACCACTCCTTAGATACTAATTGGTCAATAGTTGAATACATCGGTCTTTCCACCAATCTTGTGCAATGGAATTACCATACATTCTTTCTATTCCTGCGGAATTTTCACTGTTCTGAGACTCATATTAAACAGCTTGGTCAAAGGAATAGCTACTTCAGCTGAACACTCTTTTAGCATACGTGCTGATGTCCTATCAGTCCCTATTGCTGAATTCTTATTCAGTTTGTGCAACAGCTCTGATACCTCGTCCTCATACACCTGAGTTTCTTCATCCAGTGAAGAGATAGCAGTGAGCTCATTGTAGCATACACCAGTATGCTACAATGTTCAAAGACTGAATACACCTATCTATACACCAGATTGATAGCTTTTAACCAAATAGGCACTCATTAGTTGAACAACCACTTCTGCATCTGTAACCCTCTTGCCATCATCATTTAGAAGAGTTAGTCTTTTATATTCATTCTTTCTTTTATTTGCAGCATATCGATAGAATTCTTGTGGGTTGTCTTTAGCATGTAGAGCCAGTTACTTTTCATACTCAGACTTTGCTTTCCGTACAACAATTGTGACTATTCTAGCCTGCTACTTATAGTTTTCATAATGGATATCATTCTTATGTACATGGTATTCCTTTCACATCATCCTTTTCTTACGAATATCTTGTCTAATAAGATTACACATCCATTTGACTCCTACCCTATTTTTTCTTCAAACGCTCAGGACACACTTTGATATCGCAATATTTAAGCATTGTTTAAATGCTTCCCATGCACTGTCTATATTCTTCCCATCCAGCAGTCAATCCCATTCCACTGAACTTAGTATACTTAGTATAATGATTTGTAACCAAATATATAATAATAAACAGGACTCTAGCTTTGATCTAGTAAGGTTTTCTTTTTCACCAGAGGTTAGGCCAGTGGTTTAACAGTTGACCAAATTACTGACTCTAGCATACCATGTAGATTGTAATGTAGCTTGTTTCTATATATATGTGTATACTGCAGATGATGGTCTTGATATGGAGGTGGAAATGTCAAGTAATTATTTCAGTAAACTTCAGTTATAGTAAAAGTTTTACTATAATATGATAGTTGTTTCCATAATTTTAATAATAAACACAAGTTTAATAGTTATATTTTGTCTCTGTCCTAGACATCATCAGGGATACAATATTAAAATTGTAATAACACACACACAAAAAACAAAACAGAAATCTAATAGACAAGCTTCAATGTTGAACGTTATTCATAACTTCTTTTAATGTATTAACAACACCAGGCAAACTATTTTATAAAAAAAAAATGTTTATTATTGTTAATTATATGGGCACTCTGTGGAGTCAAAAAACTCATTATATAAGACCCACTCTATTCATTAACACAATACCTATCATACATTTCCTTAAACCTATTCACTCTTGTGGCACTCCTGACCACCTCTGGAAACCGATTCCACTCATTCTAGACATCATCAGGACTCACCACTCTTCAAGAAAGGAGCCTAGTCTGCACACCTTCACTAACCACACTCTTTTGTTACACCTGATATCTTGAGAATAAAATATTCTCAGTTATCATGATGTAACATGAAAAATAAATAACATAAATAAAAACCCCTGCATAAAAGGAATAATTTAATTAATATAATATTCTTGCATCCAGTGTAAATTGAGTAAATTGTAAAGGTCTATTGTTTAGTTAAGATAACAAAAGAAAAGAATGTATTAAGATGTATTATGACTAAACAAGGAATTTGTATTAAATAAGTAGCTAACTAAGAATTAATATAGTAATGCGATTAAGAATGAAAGAGTTAAGTACATAAGTGGAAAAGAATGAGTCATGGAATACGCTGTGTGAGAGGCTACAGATTAAGCATTAAGTAGAATTCTGAGAAAGGTATTTGAAAGGGGTTAAGATAGAGGCTAACAAGAGAAATAACGGAATATCGCTTAGGGCCTGTACCCGGATAGAAACTTCATTGCGAGTTGCCGATCAAAATGATGTATGGTGGCAAAATGCTACCCAATTGGTAGACAGACGGAAAACAAGTAGGAGGCGGGAAAAAGAAGTAAGAAAGTGCGCCGTTAGGGGAGCAGCTATAAAAGGGTTGGTAACCCCCCCTTCGAGGTTTTTTCGAGGAGAGAGTAGGCTCCTTTGGTTTTTGGAGAAGACGTTTAGATAGTCAAGGAGGCTTGAGGCCTTATTGCCTTTTGCGAGAGGAGAAGAAACGTTTGGATAGTCGCGGTGGTTTTAGTTTGGTTTTCTAGTGGATTTCACGGTGTTCCTGAGTGGAGAGATATGGCTTATATCCTCATGCCACAACAAAGAATCGAAGGTGAGCGGGAAAGCTATTCCCGTATTCCTATGTAGAAGGCGAAATATGCCATAGAGTCATAGGAAGCTGTGAAGATATCGATGTCCTCGTTTCGGATAGTACAGCTGACTGCGCAGATGTTTATATAGCCCTGAATTGCAAGAAGTTATGCAAGCAAGTTCGTTCAGTAGAAGGTAAAGGCCCGTAAGTGAAGCTAAAGAAAGGTATTATGAATTTTGTCTTATGTTAACTAGAAGTTGTTTGTGATAGGTACCATTGTCATAATACGGAACTGTTAAGGTGATTAGGGAGAAATTATAATAGGACTTTAGAATTTGATAGAGAGTGTTAAAAGTAAGCTAGCTAGTGTTGATAATTTGTGAATAATTAATTGTCCTAAGAATCTTGAGTGCCTACTCTATTGTAAAAGGAAAGTTAATGACATAGTTGTGTGTTAATGAAGTAAATGGTTTTGTTAATATTGAGTTTGATTAGTGTGAATTGAGTAATTAAGTATCCTGAGGAATTTGAATGCCTAGTGTGACTTGTAAAAAATCGGAATTGTCATAAGTATGTGCTAGAGTAGTTAATGATTTTGTTAGTGTACTTGAAGTTGAATAATCTAATAGTGTGTGTTAATCTAATTTGTCCATGTTAAGTGAATTTATGTTTTGTATGAAATTTTGTGGCGGCATGATCGTAGTAACTTTTGTCGAATCATAGCCCAACTACTTGTGTTAAGCAAATTTTAGTGTGTAAGTAATTTAGTTCAGTGATTGATATGTATCATGCTTAGAGAAATAATAAACATTATGTGTAATGATAAAATAGTTGTCTGATTTTGCTAATCCAATACACCGCTTAGAAACATTCGAGCCTAATCACGCGGGGAATTAATGTTAAGAAACGGGAAGTTTAAGGAATTAATGTTGAGTAACAAGAAATAGTGTCACGACTGCAATAGTTACACTTTCAGATATTTGAGTTCTTTTTCTCTGCTTACGTATAAAATATCCTAAACTAAATATCCCAAAGGGCGCAGTTAAAATACAAATACTAGGGATACTACGGGGAACAATAACTCAGATATTAGTAGAAATTTTGGTGATGTCTTGAAAGTAGAAGTTAGAAGAATATAGACGAAGGCAATTTGTAAGACAAACAAAATCGTAAGATAGGGACATAACACTTTAGACAGCTTCCAAGTGTGATCCCTTGTTTTCCTCCCATTCCCCATGTATTCTAAAATTTCTTCTGTGTAAATCTTAGAGTATCCCTTTAGTAACTTATAAGTTTCTATCATATCCCCTCTCAGCTAAACTCTGCAACCCACACACACCCCTCAAGCTGTCTTCATAGAGTTTGTTCCACAGACCTGTCACCAGCTTTGTCACTTGTCTCGGAATCCTCTCCACTACCTCCTGATCCCCCAAGAAACACAAGTGACCAAATCTGTGCAAGTCAACATGCGGCTGAATCATATTATTCCTGCCCCTAGCAAGAATAATAACCTAGCTATACATGTCAATGTATTCATCCAAGTAATCCACTGAGCTATTTTGCCAGCTATTGCAATATGTCCTCTGAATTTCAAATCTCTTTCGAATGTTCCAATGTCACCTCCAGATCCCTAGCCTCATCAATATGATGCGAAATGCATAATCTTTTCATCCCAAAGCACATTATTTACATTTTACAGCACTGAATTCACAACCATTGTCCTTTGCCCACACTTACTAATTTGTTTAAATCACCTACATCATCATTATCAACTATTGCCCCTCCTTAGTTTTGCATTATCGGCAAACAGCTGAATGCTCCCCCCCCCTTCAAATCTTCTATATCATTAATATACAAATTGAAGAATAGTGGTCCTAGTACAGAGCCCTGGGGCACTCCTCTTCACCCTCATTCACATTGATTCTACTCCACCGTACACCACCCCTCTGATGTCTGTCTGTCAGCTACTCCCTATTCGTGCCACCAGCATCATATCCATTCCCATTTGCTCCAACTTATGTAATAGTTTTCCATTAGGTATTCTGTCAAATGCCTTTGCAGAGTCCAGCAATATCATGATGTAACCATTTCCTTTATCTAATTCTATTGTCACCTTATTATGACATGTGAATAAATTACTGAAGCAGGACCTACATTTTACAAAGCCATGCTACCCACTATAAAGTATCATATTCCTGTTAACCCATCCCTGAGTTTTACTTTTACTGCCACTCCAGAGATGCTAATTAGTCCGTAATTTTCTATTTCTGTCTTGGAGCCATCTTTATGTAATGGAACTATCTTACCCTCTTTCCACTCCCTAGGAACCTTGCCACAGCTGAGACTTAGATGTTTAATAACAGCTTCATCAGAGGCAGTGCCAGTTCAATTGCACATTCTCATAACACGTGATTGGATACACTTTCCAGGCCCACTGCTGTATTCACAGCAGTGGGCCTTTTTCAGTGGGGTATTTTTCAATATACTGAATATCTCCAGTTCATCTATCTCAATGCTCACATCAGACTATGTCACCTCAGTAACTGCAAAGTCACCACCTGGATGATATACCCTTTTTTATTTATTTATTATATTTTATTTATTTTTTTTTTTGTGTTGAGCTCAAACATGAGAAGTTAGTTGATCAACCTACAATCCATTAGTAATGGACTGTAGGTTGATCAACAATTTTAAATCAAATGTAAACAAGATTCTCCTTTCCCAACCTGCCACCCATTTATGGTGGCAGGTTGGGAAAGGAGAATCTTGTTTACATTTGATTTAAAATACTGTATATTGTATTCTTTTGGAAACACATCAGGGGAAGACTGTTCCACAATACAGCAGTACCAGAGATGAAGGATGAGGAGAAGAAACTTGTTCTGTGGATTTCAAGGTGCACTGTAAAGGGAAGTTGAGCAGCAGTAATTCCCCCACTTAGTACTAAGCAGTACGAGCTTAGTACTAAGTGGGGGAATTATTGATGCTATTTCAGATGAACATTTCCCATAGAAATATTTATAGAATATGCATATTGCAGAAACCAAACATCTGTGCAAAACTGGGAGGAGTGAGTTGGTAAGAGATGGGTCATTAATAAGTATAATTGCTCTTCACTGTATTGAGTCAAGCATTTTGAGGGAGCTTTTCAGGGGCAAAGTAATGTCCTGAGTGAAAGAGAAATCCTAGTTTTTTTAGAAGCTGAGGATACAATGGTTGTGATATGTTTATTCCAGGAGAAGCTTAGTGTCAGTAATTCCAAGAAGACAAATCTCATCTTGTCTGAATATTTGGGTGTTGTCAAAAATAATACTGGAAGAAAATGGTTTTTTTTTGTGAGAAATAAAACAGTACTGAATTTTTACTGGCATTGAAATTGACAAGGTTATCTGAACATTTCCAAGCCATCCCATTGGAGGATGGCTTGGAAATGGGAATTGAGGGCAGTTGTGGTTGATGTTCTGTAGGCTGAGGTGAATTTTGTAGAGTAAAGTTTATGGAGTAAAAGGGGAGATCAACGAAAGTAGGTTATTGATATATAGCAGGAAGAGGGTTGGTGAGAGGACATAACTTTATGGAACCCCAGCATTAATTGAATGGTGAGAGGATATGGAACCATAGTGTTCGTCCAGACAGAAAGCTGGCAATCCAACTACAGAAGTCCTGAGACAGACCAAACAATGGTAGTTTGTTTAGTAATCCTTCATACCAGACTTGGTCAATAGCTTTGGAGATATGAGATTCGCCAAACTTCTGTATGGCATTTGTCCAGAGATGGGTGACATGTGAGTAGATCTGGTGTTGATCGATAGCAATGGCATCCATACTGGTAGTGGTTTATTAGGTGAGTGCCTTCAAGGTAGTGTAAAAGTTTGGAATTGATGATTTTTCTATTACTATAGACAGGATTGAGATGAGTGAGATAAGATGATAATGGCAGTGATTTGTCGCCATTCTTGGGAATGAGTTGAATATAGGCCAATTTCTAGGCTGTGTGATAGATACCAGTGGAGTAAGAGAGCATATACAAGCGACGTAGGATGGATGTCAGTTCTGGTGCACAAACTTTCAGGACAATTGGAGGAATGTCATCAGGGCCAGTAGACTTTTTCATGTCTAATTTGGACAGTATTTCTCTGATCTCTTTCTTGCAAAAGGATATATAGGGAGCATTGTATGTGGGCTATCTGGAATGGTTCGGGAGCATTTATCATCAGTTATGCATGCACTGGAAGCAAAGTGAGAAGCCAGGAGATTGGTTTTTCTGTGGATGATGATGCAAATGAGCCATCTGGGTATGATAGGGATGAGAATAATGTTGGGCAGAAGTTACGACCAATTGATTTGGGGAAAGACCAAGCGGCTCAGCTGCCCATTTGGACAGGCTGTTAGTTTCCTGCTTTTTGCTTTTTCGAACTCTGTTTTGGAAGCATTAATTGTTTTTTTTTGGGGGGGGGGACTTGAGTGCAAGCTCTAAAAGGAGGATGTAGTTCTTGATTTGAGCTAGTGATAAAATGCTTGATTTTTCATTTGTACAGCTTTGCACATCTTTTGGAGAACTAGCATTTAGTTAGGGAACAGCAGTTCAGAGTAGTGTGGGGAATGTATGGTTCCATGCCAGTGTGGATAAGTTTGGTGCATATGTTTGGGTTCGAAGGCTGGAAGCAATAGTCCAACCATGGGAATGAGGCATAGAAGTCACAGAGGCTGTCCCCCATGGCGCTGTTATAATGCCAAACTATTCTTGTACGAGAGTGGTTGTATAAGCATTATTGCATCAAGGAGGAGATAAGCACTAGATTATGGTCAGAATTTCCTAGGGATCCACTACATATACTGTGTATCTGGAGGGGTTGTTGGCAAGCAAGAGATCTAGAGTGTTTGGGGAGTGGTTCAGGTTATCTGGTATTCTGGTTGTCATCTGAATGAGTTGTGTAAGGTCATTAGTGATGGCAAATGTTTTAGCATCCCTACCTGCAAGATCTGTGTAGCTGGAGGAGGAAAGCCAGTTGGTGTTCTGGTTATTAAAATCTCCTAGGAGGATGATTTCGCTGTTGGGAAAGTGGGACTGGAGAAAATCCATTTTTAAGGAGAGTAAATTAAAGGCTCAGAGTGGTTGGTGGCATTAGGGGAGCGATAGAGACAGCAAATGAATTTGACTTAGTGGGGAAGGGATATTTTCAACCAAAGGAGGTCTAAGTTGGGCAATTCTAGGTTGGGTACTCTCTTGCAAGTTGTGTCAGAGCAGATGTATGTGCAGACACTACCCTTCAGTTGCAAGGAGTTAAAGAGTGTATAGTTTTGAAGGTTGAGATGAATAATGCTGGAGGAGGTGAATTTTAGTTTCTTCCAAAAAGAGTAGGTGGGGTTTGGTAGACTGAAGAGTAGTGAACACTGTTAAGGTTGGAGTTAAGGCCACGGATGTTGGTGAAGTGGATATGAAAGGTTCTGTGAGGCATATATTTGACTGCAAGGGTCTTGCACATTTCCTATGCAGTGCCTGCATACTAGTTTCCATGGTGGCTACTAGTGGCATCACTTGATTTTTGCACTAATTTAGCTTGTTTATAGTCTATCATCCAATTGTTTTCTCCATTTTGGCGTTTTCTTCTAGTTGTTTTTGAAGTTGATTTCATTCTCTCTGGGCAAATGTTAGGTCTGGTTGAGCATGTACACATTTTGGGGCAAGTGTCCTTAAATTTGTTGTTGATTGCTGTTATTAATTTAGATGTGCTTGTCAGTGTGTCACCAGTCACTTTTACGAGGTGTGGAAAGTTTGTTCTATCCTTTATTTATGGGTCAGAAACGATGGCAACTCATGATATTTTTGGAATTGAAGTTGCATTCTTCTGCTAATTTGATATCTTCTTTTAGTGATTTTCCATCGGAAAGTTAAAAATAACGCTGTTGGATTTTTTTGTTTTTGACCTCCATCAAGTGATGTACCATTGAGGCATTTAGGTCGAGGAGTTCATATGCAGGCAAGGGTGAACTTGTGTTACAGCACTGATCATCAGTTAGTTCTATTTTATCTTCCAGCACTTGTATTTGGAGGAAAAATTTTCATTTATGGTATTGAGGTGCTGTTCGATGTTTTCGACTCATTTGCCAAGTTCAGTAGCTGTTTAACAGAAGGGAGGCACATTGAACAGAAAAAGGGCTGTTTGAAGTTGATAAATAGCTTGTGCACAGATTCATTTATTTTGGTGCAGGAACTGTGTAGCCAGTAGCAACAGACTTTGCACAATATAAACTTTTTTTATCGTTTTATCATTACATCAATTTTGCATCTGTGGCACTTTGGGGTTTGTCAATCAGCGAGACTCTCCTTGGTATCGACTATTAAGATTTCTGTTTAATGATTAATTTGAATGAAAAACACTCACGATATTAATAAAATGCAGAAGCACTAGTTCAGAGTAACTTATTCACAGACCCTTGCAAAGTAATCACTTAGTAATTGAACTGGCCTATTAGCTGCCTTATATTTCGCTGGATTTCAAACCAGCATCTTCCGAGCACAGAGCAGCATGTTATAGTTTATACACAACAATGAGTAAGTGAAAACAATTCAAATCGTAATGGGCAAAAGATCATGAGACTGCCCCAAATTTGGGAGACTTACATCATGAGAACATCAGCCCAACAGCCAAGACAACACAATATAGCCCACTAGGGGGCACCATTAGGACTTTAGGAACAACAGTAGTTTCTTATCTTCTGCCTCATTTGCTTTTTGTAGTGCCTGTGTGCACGTGCCATATTTGTATGTTCCCATGAAGATGGCAATGTGACATTGCCGAAATATAGGAAGTATTTATTAAAGTTTCTTTCAATTAATATTCCAGTATACATTGTAAATTCCTTAAATAATTTAATAGTCATGTGTTGCCAATGTATAAGCCTTTCTACAAGAATTACTATCATCCACGGAGATTCCATCGCACGCAAGACCCACCAATATGGTAAACTGAAGTTGAAGATATCTAGACAACTAAATCGTTTGACCTTCCTAAAACGCTGCCGGGATAATGAGGTAATCCCAAATTGTGTTAAATTTAAGCACCGTTTCTCTTCACAGAAGACTCTCCGGATTTATAACCACTCTAGCTTTGCCCTACTACGAGAACAAATTACTGCTACCCGCGTTCTCCTAGCTGACGAAAACAAAGCTTTACGGGCTCTAGAGGAGGAGCTTTCAGGCCCGCTGAACGATTTGGACGATTCTTTATGATATCTCATGCTCTTTGGCAACAAAAGAATTTGATAAGATATATAGTCGGCACATCAAGAAATTTGATAACTTGAAAAAGAACTCTACCTCCGTACCACAACAACCGCTCAACACTGTAGTCAACCTCTCTTCCGTTGTTTTGAAGCCTGAAGTACTCGCCACTCTTGCACTTGGCCACAATTTCGCCTTATCTCCTAAAAGAATACCTGCCAAGGAAATAATGATCCAAATAGAATGTGGTATCCGCAACCTTCCAAAAAATGTCACCAACAATGTCAGACTGGATGTAGCTGGTGTTCTCACCAAAGCAAGACCACCAAAAATTGACATATCCAGAGATGAATATAAAGCTCTACTAGAAATGAAGAAAAACAAGGAAATAGTAATCACCAAAGCAGATAACGGAAACGCCACTGTGGTTCTCAACCAAAAGGACTACACAGGTAAGCTTAATGCTTTATTATTAGATTGGGCTACCTACCTCCCTACTAAATATAATCCTACCAGCTCTCAAATTAGAACACTCCATAGGCTCCTTAAGAAGGTCACTTCTTGGCCTGTGGAGGTTACCAACAAACTAAAACCTTTTAACTCTAGACCCCCCCCCTCCTCCCTGATTATATGGACTTCCAAAAATACATAAACTAAATGTGTGATTACTTTCCATAGTTGATGGCATTGATTCCCCCACATATAAATTAACCAAAGCACTCACACACTATTCTGGCAACACACCATCACACATAAAAAAGTCAGCCCACTTCAAAGCCAGTATAGAAAACCTCTCACTCCAACATACTGTTCTCCTCACTGTTCACAAATGTCCCACTCAAGGAAACCTTAGTGCTCATCCAAGCCAAATTTCCTCCTGATATCTCAGCCCTATTTCAGTTCACAATGAACTCAGTCTATTTCATTTAAGGAAAATTCTACAAACAGGTAGAGGGGACAGCCATGGGTTCACCACTTTCCCCACCCTTGCCCAACTTCTTTATGGAGACTTTTGAAGAGAAACCCACTATTTGGCTTTGTTACGTGGATGATGTGTTTGCTATTTGGCCACATGGCTCAGATACACTTAAACACCAACACCCCAGAGTCCTGTTCACCTTGGAAAAAGAGAAAAATAACAGTCTCCCTTTCCTAGACACTCTAATCACTCGCCAGCCTGATGGATCCTTGGTTTTCTCTGTTTATAGAAAACCCACCCATATAGGCAGATACATTCATCAACAATCCCCCCCCCACAACAATATGGGGTTATTAAAACACTATATAACAGGGCAAAATTAATCTATTCAGATGACAGTGCCCTAACCACAGAACTAAACCACATTCTTAATACTTTCTTAGCCAGTGGCTACAACCCACAAAAAATATTAAAACCAGTAAACCACAACCTTCCCCCTTCACAATAAAGATTACACTAAATCTATCACCATTCCTTACATCCGGGGCACCTCTGAAAAAATAACCGAAATCCTTAAAAAAAATGATGACTTCTTGTTACAGACCATATAAAAAAAAAGTTGGCATCCCTTTTCCACTCTACCAAAGCCCAACCACTTCCCCTAGACCTACCTAGGGTATACCAGGTCCCTTGCAGCTGTAAACTGTCCTACTTTAGCCAAACAGGCAGTATAGCGAATATCAGGATTTCAGAACACAAAGACCACATCTGGTTTCACCAGTACAGCCACTCTGGGCCTGCAGACCATGCCCTAGATACTTTCCACAGAATATGTTGGAAGAAAGCCAAAATAATACACTGCAGCAAGTTTAAGTACGAAAGATTATTCATAGAATCAGCCTCGACTCTAAAAAATGTTCCAAAACCACAACAGATTTGAGTGCATGAGACTGCCCCAAATTTGGGAGACTTACGTTATGAGAACATCAGCTCAACGGCCAAGACAACCCAATATAGCCTGCTAGGGGGGGAACCATTAGGACTTTAGGAACAACAGTTTCTTATCTTCTGCCTCATTTGCTTTTTGTAGTGCCTGTGTACACATGCCATATTTTTATGTTTCCATGAAGATGGCAATGTGACATTGCCGAAATATAGAAAGTATTTATTAAAGTTTCTTTTAATTAATATTCCAGTATACGTTGTAAATTCCTTAAATAATTTAATAGTCATGGTATGTAATTATGTATTTTAGCAATTTAAATATATATGTATGTTAAAAACATTAAATAGAACAATTAGGTAGATTCAACAGTAAAACTAGGTTTGATACATATACATTGTAGTAGCTTGTAAACACTCAAACATTAGAGTGCCTGTTAGCGTCGTTTTTCAGTCAGACCACACTACAGTAAGAAAGCACCTGCAGGCATCCAGTGTTATTGTGAATCGGCGTAAATTGAACCGTCGTAAACCGATAGCTGCCTGTAATTTGTTTGGGTAAATAACTCAAGACCAGTGCTTAAAAAAAGTGGGGGTGACAGTACTTAATTCTTTCCTAGCAAGAAAAGTTGAAAATTAACATGTTAGGAACATAAAATTAGAATTATTTACTTTTAGTGTGATAATATATTTTTGAAAATAACAAATCACATATATAACGCAATATATTTATGCCTAATAAATTGCGTTATATATGTGATTTGTTATTTTCAAAAATATATTATCACACTAAAAGTAAATAATTCTAATTTTATGTTCCTAACATGTTAATTTTCAACTTTTCTTGCTAGGAAAGAATTAAGTACTGTCACCCCCACTTTTTTTAACCACTGGTCTTGAGTTATTTACCCAAACAAATTACACATAATCAATATATCTTAGTCATATAGAAGGTTTGTGAATGGCAGTATCAAAAACTTGCTTCATCAAATGTTCCATATAGAAATTGTGTAGATGAGATGAGAGTCTGTGGTTGGGTACCGTCTGTCTCTTTATATGTGGTGTCCTTCCCAGTGAAGTAGCAAGTGCAGAGGGTAAAATTAAAGAGATCAGAGATCAGCAGAAAACATTTTTTAATAAAGTTAAATTGTAAGAAAGGGGATATAGGTAAATAAAGTGGTGACATCAAAGCTCACCATCATGTTTTTTAAATCTGAATTTTTGATTTGAAATCCAAATGTAGCCTGACTAATGCCCTGATGGAAATCACCTCTTTATCTGTATTTGTAAGGTTTCTGCACATTATGGCAGCAATTTTCTGAAAAACCTGTACAAATTTCACAGTGTCTTCCCTGAACTTCATTTACCTATCCACTAAGATTACCTATCTTCTCAATCTTCTGGTGCTAAGTTCCTCCACTATGATAAACCTCATAACTTTACATTTCGCAACATTGAAGTGAAATCCCCATTTTTCATTCTAATCCACCTGTTAAAATCCTCATGCAACAGCATTATGACAGAACTTCCTGACATTGCTCTTCCTAATTTCTCCTTTCACATCCTGAACTATATCGTTAATATATAAATTAAACAGTAGTTCCAGAACAGAATCCTGTGGTAATCCCATTTGTCATCTTTTTGTATTTTTTTTTAAATTTTTATTTTTCAGGACACTGCACTCCCATAAACAACTGACTGACTCATATACTCAACCTACCAATCAACCTACCAAATGACTGTTCATCTCCATCCTAATCAATTTAAACAGTAGTTTATTAAGTACTCCAAATGCCTTCCATGAATTGTAAAATGCAACCATCTTACTAAAACAAGACCACGCCTTGATAAACCCATGTTGCTTTCTTGAAAGATTTCCATTCTCATCCATTTTCAGAGGTTAAAGATCAAGGAGTGACAGATATGAGTGACATTCTGATATGTAGGGAAGGTTTTACTCTGAAGATGCTGGTTTGAAATCAAGTGGAATATAAGCCAGTTAATAAACATCTTTTTTTTTATAATTTAGTTCCTTTGGTATTGTAATGCAGTTAAAATAAGTTATGAATTTTTTAAATTATTAAACACATTTTAATATTAATCCAGTTCCAGTATACAGAGTAGAAACAAAAATTATGAAATTTAAATTGTCAATATTAAAAAAAAAGGGAGGGGGTTCATAAGGGTCAAAGCTGTATAACTGGTAGGAGACCTCTGCGTAGCCTTTTAGAAAATGTGAAGAACCGACCAAGGCTTTTGAACTAATGTCAAATCCTCACCTTCTCGTGGTGCACCCTGTTAGCTATCTACCTGGATACTGAATGAACGAAGATGGGCTGGCAACTTGGGATTTAGCCAACCATATTGTATTCTTATTGGTTAAGACCATAATATAAAATGATGGTACAATATGAGAGAATTTCATGCCAGCTGGGGCATCTCCCGGTTAAACAAGGCCCCCTGTTGTTTTTGCCAGGGAAGTGGTGAACAGTGAAATGTCAACTACTGGAACAAATCCTGAAACACATCCCAACTCCACATCACCAGAATTTAAGATCAGTACTATCAACATAATAAAACTGAATGGCAAAGAAATGGAGCTATCTGAGGAATTGGATAAGTACCAGATCGACATAATATGAGTGACTGAAACAAAAAAGACAAACTGGTTAGATTTTTCTGTGCAATAAATACAAAATGTTATATTCAGTTAATGACAATCAGGTAAAAGAAGGTTTAGCTATAGTATTGAACACAAAATACAAGCTAATCTTCTTGAATGGTGGGCAATGTTATTTAGTAGAGTGATGTGGGCAAATACTAGAATGGGGAACTGGACGATGAGACTTATTTGTGCCTATGGTCCCACAGAAGGTTCTACTACGGTAGAAGTGGAGGAATTTTGTGAGGCTTTAGAGAAAGCAACTGACACAATGAAAAAGAAAAATTGGTCCTTGTTGGCGATCTAAATAGCAGAGCAGGAAATAATTCAGACATATGAAAATATTTCTGGAAGATTTGGAGAAAAGAGTAAAACTAATAATAGTTTTACTCTTTATAATAGCTCAGGACAAACCCCAACACCCCAACTCAACATCACCAGAATTACACAGTGCTCCAACATGAAAATGTGCACAAAAACTCATGGAGAGAAGAGGCAAGGAATAAGAAAAGTCTCATTGACTATGTTATTGTTGATAGCAATGTTTTCTCACTGGTGCAGAACACTAGTGTATGAGTATTTGAAATTGAAAGTGATCAGGATTTAGTCTTGACCTGGATAAAATTGAATTTCATATTGAAAAGAAGAACATGTAAGAAAGTTGAGCAGCTCTCAGATGTGAAGTATAGACTAAAATACACACACATTATTCAAGAAAAAATGAAAGAGTTGAATGGAGAGTTGAATGAAAGGAGAGAACAGGAACCAAACCTTGGAGAGTCAGTGGCAATCCTGCAGAAAACATTGACAATTCAGCCAGAGATGCATGTGGTGAGGTTGTCTGCAAGAAAAGTCAGACCTCCATGGTGGACACAGGAAGTTAAATAGGCAGTGAAAGAAAAGAAGCAATCATATCAAAAATTCCTGTCAAATAAGTCAGCATGTGCTCTTAGAGAATACAGAGACAAATGTAAGAAAGCTAAACACTTTAAAACTAGCTAGACAATAGAAAGACTGAAAATAAAGATCCAAAAGGCTTCACTTCAGCGATGCGAAATTATTCAAATTAAATGGATATTGCATCCAATATTATTTCAAATCCGAATAGTGAAACTACAAGAGTTTCATGCTGAATATAGAAACTATAAAAGTTTCAGCAGATCCAAGTAAAGTTTCGTAAGCAAACCTTCTTGGTATCTTTCGTGAGGTGACGCCTGTTGGCAACTCGTATGGTAAAGTATAACTTAAATACAAAATTAATAACGGAAAAACTCACTTAAAAAGATTATTTAATAGTATAATTTTCGCCTGTGTGTCACAGGCATCTTCAGTACATTTTAAGCTCAAATTAAACAATAACTGACAATTCTAAAAAGTGCCACCTAAGTAGCTAGTGTAAGATAACTAAAAAGTTCAATACATTTCCTAAAAAAAAAAAAAAATAATAATAAAAAAACACAATAAAAAGTTAGGAATGATTAGCTGAATTATAAAGTACTATCTCACATAAAGGGGATAGATGTAAATCATCAGATCTGTTTAGGCGAGTGAAGTAAAGTTTTCACATGTTTCTTTATAAAGCCGTTCCACGAAGAACTGACTTTTGTGAAGGACTCTTGTCTTTTTCCAATGAACTCTGTCTAGGGATGATGGCATGTTCTGCAAGTCCAGACTGTTCAGGTTCAAGGTATTGAATATAAGACTGGTGTTCTTCTAGCCGAATAGAGGCAGATCTTTCTGTTTGTCCGAAATAAGATAATCCACAAGAGCAAGGAATCTGGTAAACACCTGGATAATTAAGATGTGGAAGCTTGTCCTTAGGAGAAGTGAGAAAGGTGGCAAATTTTCTGAATGGTCAAAAGGCAACAAAAATATTCAGTGGTTTTAAAACTTTTGCTGTGCGTTCACTAATGCCTTGTACATAATGGATAGGAATGCGCTTTATTTCTTCTGTATTTGAAGAGTAAGACATTATTAAAAATACTCAAAGCTCTTTTGATGAAGGAATTCTTATATCCATTAGATAGAAAGGAAGAAATAATATATTGCAGTTCTTTCTGTAATAGATCGTCTGAAGAACAAAAGGAGTGGGCACGATGAACCAGTATTTTAATAGTTCCTGCCTCTTGACTGGGATGGTGATGAGATTCAGCATGGATATAATGGCCTGTATGAGTCTTCTTTCTATTGACTGAGAAATGTAGGTTACCATCTGGTTGGCGAAGAATTAGAATATCTAAAAAGGCTAACTGCTTATTTGATTCTACTTGTAGGGTAAACTGGATCCTTGGATGAAGTGCATTTAACTTAGTGAGAAACTGTTGAAGTTCATCAGAAGAGCTATTCTGTATAGCCAAAATGTCATCGACATATCTGAGCCAATGAGTAGGTCTGGGAGAAATGTTGTCAAAGATACATTGTTCAAAATGTTCCATAAAAAAGTTGGAGATAGCAGGAGAAAGAGGATTGCCCATTACTGTTCCTTCAATTTGTTGATACAACTTATTTTTAAAGGAAAAATAACCAGAATGTATTACAAAATCAAATATTTTTACAATGTCTGAAGGAAATTCCTGTTGCAGTAATTCGATGCTGTCAGATAAACTAACATTTGTAAATAAAGAAACAATATCTAAACTGATCATGATATCTGAAACGTCCAAATGAAGATCTGAAATTTTATTTTTGAAATCCAAAGCATTTTTTATATAAGTATCAGTTCTTCTAGTTAAAGAAGTGAGAAGATTTGATAAAAATTTTGAAATTTTGTAAGTGGGACAACCTATGCAATCTACAACTGGCCTCAATGGAATGCCTGGTTTATGAACTTTTGGAAGACCATACAATCTAGGTGGACGACCGAAGAAGATTTTAAGTTTTTTCTTTTGATCTTCATTCCATATAGATACATTATCAATAAGAGAATCAAGTTTCTTCAGTTAACTCCCAGTAGGATCCGATGTAAGAGGCCTATAAGTTGAATAGTCGCAGAGTAATAGAGACATTTTTCTTTCATATTTCTTCCTGTCTTGAATAACTACAGCCTTCTCCTTGTCAGCTTTTGTAATAATTAAATTATTGTTATTCTTAAGTGATTTCAATGCTTTAAATTCAGAGTAAGAAAGATTAGGACGTGGAGGTTTGGCATTAAAAAGAAATTTCACACATTCAAAACGTAACCTGTTGGCTGTTTTTTGGAATAAAGATCGAATACCTCTGTCTGTGTTATGAAAAAAATCCATCAGGGGCACCTTAATCGCCGCAATGGCGAAATCATGTCATTTTGATAAAACAAAACATTCACTGTCTGTTAGTGGACATCTTGAAACATTGATAACTATTTTATTTGTATCACTAATAATATTACTGGATCTAGGTAGGCTGACCAAAGATTCAAACTTGCGCTTTAACTTATCACGAGAATCATTAAAGATCTTTAGGTAAGAAGCCGAAGATATGCGCAATAAAGTGTTAAAAGTTTCAGCCATTAAAACAGATTCTAGAGCGTTCTTGATGTCCATAATTTCTCTATTTAAGAGGGCTAGAGATTTCTTAGCACCGTGTAGCTGATAATTCAAAAGAGACTTACTAGCTTGTAAATAGATCCGATAAGCTCTTGGAGACCTAAAAACTTCTTTTATTTTACAACAGGTAGGAATAACCTGAGCCATCTTACATCGCTTTAGGAAATTATTCTGTTAATGCATTTAGCCTTCTTTACTAATACTTTGCCGTATCTAGCAGATTGTTTGGAAGTAGACTCTCCGTAAAGTCTAGCAATAAGTTTTAATAATGGCAAATCATGTGCAGCATAAATACAAAATTAATAATGGAAAAACTTACATAAAAAGATTACTTAATAGTATAATTTTCGCCTGTGTCACAGGCATCTTCAGTACATGTGTATATATATATATATACACACACACACACACAATAAAAAGTTAGGAAAGATTAGCTGAATTATAAAGTACTATCTCCCATGAAGGGGATAGACGTAAACCATCAGATCTGTTTTAGTTAGGCGAGTGAAGTAAAATTTCACATGTTTCTTTATAAAGCCGTTCCATGAGGAACCGACTTTTGTGAAGGACTCTTGTCTTTTTCCAGTGAACTCTATGTCTAGTGATGATGGCGTGTTCTGCAAGTCCAGACTGTTCAGGTTCAAGGTATTGAATATAAGACTGGTGTTCTTCTAGCCAAATAGAGGCAGATCTTCCTGTTTGTCCGAAATGAGTGTCAGTTATTGTTTAATTTGAGCTTAAAATGTACTGAAGATGCCTATGACAGGCAGGCGAAAATTATACTATTAGATAATCTTTTTACGTGATTTCCGTTATTAATTTTGTATTTATATGTCTGCTCATGGTTTATCATTATTAAAACTTAAAGTATAACTTCTGCATCACTTCAACCTGGGTATTTACATCGGGGTCTACCTATCCTCCACGTATGAGACCTCAACGAAGGTCGAAATGAGTTTGGGCAGTGACACCCCTCCTCCTCATAATGTATAGCATCATACATGTCCGCAAGGAGATGTACTTTAGATTATGGGAAATACTAAGGAAAGTGATCAGAGCTTACTCCACCTTTACCATGAGTTGCCCCCTGTCATGAAATGTTTGCTTATGCTTAAACTAAACTTTTAGTGTCTATATTCGGCACAAAACTCTTGTAGTTTCTCCATTCGGCTTTGAAATAATGTTGGATTCAATATCCACTTAATTTGAATAATAGTCGTGGAAAGACTTTGCTAAGAACATAGAAAATACAGATCTTTGTCATATTCCCATGATTTCTCAACTATTTGTTGTAAAGTGAAAATCTGATCCTGAAAGTCTCTATTTGGCCTGAATCAAGATATTCTGAAGGTTGTTGAAGAAGCTCAGAAATGGAGGAAAAAGTGCTGTAAGAGGAATTAGAGATGATAAAGGTGACTTGCAAACTGGAGAAAAAGATATCCTTGAACTATGGAGTAATTACTTCAAAAAATTGCTAAATCAAACAATCAGTAACAGAACAGTGGTAAAAAAAACACTGACGGAATGCAATCAGGAATACATATCCATACTTGAAGTAGAAAAAGCCATTAAAAGCCTGAAATGTCTAAAGGTAGCTAAAGTAGATGATAATAAATTTAGTTTAATCCTTTATCCAAGTGTGAGCAAACAAAGTTTGTGCCTGAAAGTATCTTCAGGACTGGGGTAAGGTAGTACAACACTGGGCAACTCGTAGCAGAGGTGAACCAAGCTAACATCACTCCTATCTCAGCATCTCCCATAAAGCAAAGCACATCTCCTTGCGGATATGTATAAAGTAGATGATATTAGACCAGAAATGTACAAGTATGGAGGTATGAAAGTCTTACAGTGGCTGCACTGCATAGTTCAGCAGGTCTGGACAAAGTGACAAATTCCAGATGATTGGAATATAGCTCTCATAGTACCCATATACAAAAAACGAAATAAAACTGAATGTGAGAATTACAGAGGTATTTCTCTACTGAGTGTTCCTTGTAAGATTTATGCAAGTATATTTGAGAATGATTGTGGAAGGAATGCTTGGTGAGAACAAGCTGGATTCAGGCCAAATAGAGACTTTCAGGATCAGATTTTCACTTTACAACAAATAGTTGAGAAATCATGGGAATATGACAAAGATCTGTATTTAAGTTTTATTGATCTGAAAAAGGCATATGACAAGGTGCCAAGAGAAAAACTATTCAAAACACAATAGTATGGTGTCAACGGGGCATTATATCAAGCAATACTTAATCTTTGAGTTGTAAGTCAAATGTACATCTACATCCTTGTCTGACACCAGAATTGAAGGTAGTACAGGAAGATGGTTTAATGTTAAATCTTGTATCAGACAAGGATGTACATTATCCCCTCTGTTATTCATTATCTCTATGGATCACATTATAAAGGAAAGTGGTATTAAATCTGATATCAAAATTGGAGATATAAATCTGAGCTCTTTACTTTATGCTGATGTTATACTTCTAAATAAATCTGCTACAAGTCTGCAAGATTCACTGACTGTTGTTATAGATATGGTAAGAAGGTCAACAATAAGACAGGGACAATAAAAATAGGCATAAGCATTGAAAATATCAACTGCATTGTGAATGAAGAACCTATAGAACAATAAAAACATTTCTGCTACTCGAGCACAATTTTTAGTGAATATGGTAAATTAAATATGGAAATAAACAGCAGAATTGCAAAACTTTCAGTAGAAATTCAACTGAATAAATTTATGTAGAATTAGAGAGAAATTAGTCAAGACACTGAAATAGCTGTGTACAATAGTGTTCAAGGCAATTTTAACTTATGGATCTTAGAGCTGAGTTAGAAATAAAACACTCTCCCAAAGACTAGAGAACTACAGATACTAGAGTCCCGAGAAGATTAGGGGTGTTTACAGATAGCATCAATGGCAATATCATACTAAAAACAAGGATATTAGGAAAGAACTTGTATTTGTCAGCATCCAGGAATGCATTAGCATTGCTAATATTACTTGGTAAGGTCATTTATACAGAATGGAAGAGGAAAGATAACAAAAGAAGTGTTCTCTAGGTTGGCAGAAAAAAGACCCAGAGGAAAACCGAGATATAGGTGGACTGATACAATAAAAAGTGCCTTAGAAGAACAGAAATATAAGATCTGATAATGTTGGAGTGTTGACAGGTAACAGATTGATTTGGAGGAAAATTGTAGATAGGGAGTTAGTGGTGATGTATGTTTTTCATGTAGTAGTATCATATCCTGTACATGTCAGGTATTTGATGATAAAAAAAAAAAAGCTTAATTAGATGAATGAAATATAGCAGAGAGTTCTGACCACATGGTTCAGACAATTTGAATTTAAACTTTTAATGCAAGCAGCTTTGAACTTAGAATGTGATTTTGTCATCAAGCCAACAAGGAGGTCAGTCAGTATGTATGTATCAGGAGAGAAATTTTGTTTAAAACTTCCTTTAGATTTTTTAGTTATTGAAAATTAAATATGGAATATACTTGCACTTATTTGCAACAATTTGACTACATAATATTAAAAAAAAATAAATAAATAAAATAAAGCAATTAAAATTTTAAAGAAAAGTCCCTCGTACCTGCTTCAAGACCTTTCACATACCCCTGGGGATATGCATACCACACTTTGGGAAAGACTACTCTACAGAATGGGTGCGGATCAACTTTGTTTGCTGTGCCTTAATTTGGGACCAAATTTACAGTTCTGCAAGGCAGAGCACATTCTGAGGTTGGACCTTATTCATCAGATATAGGAATAGCTACTGGGGATTTTTACACATAGCCCATTCAATGTCTTTATGTTGAAGCAAACAGTTTTTTCTTAAATATGTACTCAAAATAGTCTCATCCAGCATGACTAGTATTTTTTCTCTACATTGAGAAGCTCAATATTACACACATCAGACTGCAATACAGCAATCCCTCGATAAATGTGCCCCCGATTAGTGCATCATTTTTTTTCGATACCCAAATTCAATTAGTGTGCCTATATACATCTTAAAAATAAATGATAAAGATTTTAAAATTTTTTGATCTATACATTTTTTATGACTAACCATTTTAAAAAAATCAATCACAGGATGAATTGATTTAGTTACCCATTTGAAACATTTTACAGTTAATTTTTAATGACATACTACACTATTTCCATGTATACTAAATTTATGGCCAAAATTTATGTCGTCTTTACATAGTATTTTGCTGATCATATCTTGTGCAATTGTTTTCCTTACTTTTTTGTTTTAAATTATTTTCCTAACTTTTAATCATGAGTAAAAGAATTAGTGAGCAAAAAATAGAAGTGTGAAAATTATTCGAAAAGTAATCCGATTGGAAGAAAAACTTGAAATAACAAAGAAAAATGAACATGGTGAGTTCAGAGCAAAGATAGGACAAGAACACAAAAATGGGTGAATCAACTGCTGAATACAAAGAGAAAGGTAAGGCTGCTTCAAGTTCATCCTGCATGCACTTGAAATCAAAGTATTATAATCATTGAATTAGAGACTTCTTTTTACATGGATCGAACATTGTAACCAAAAACGGATCCTGCTAAACACTGGCCTTATTAAATCAAAAGCATTGTCTCTTTGTAACCTGGAAAGAAAGGGCTATCAATGATGGAAAAGAAGAAGAATTCCATGTTAGTGCTGGATGATTTGAGTGTTTCAAAAAGAGAAATAGCCTACATAATGTTCTAATCACAGGCGAAGCTGCAAGTGCAGCTTTGCCGATGAAACCAGCCTTTTTTGGAAGCGAATGCCTTCCAAGACTTTTCTAACCAAACCAAAGAAATCTCAGCCTGGTTGTATAGTCACAAAGTCGAAAGAAATTACTGCTAGCAATATGCGAGCGTTTGGAAGTACATTCTTCCACATTGTGCAAATGATTTTAGAGGCTTTTTAAATGAATCTAAGTTAATTAAATCTCAATACAGCGGAGTTGCACGTCAGCTTATCCTTTTACATTTAAAAGAAAGCCACTACCAAAAATGTCTGATTTATACAGATTCATTGAGTTCTTTGTATTCTATATCTTATCCTTTATATAATCCTCATCCAGTGCTTTGTGACATTTTTTGACTCTCGTACAAAATGAAGACCCTTAATTTTGATATTTGGTTTTGCTGGATTCCCAGCCACATTAGATTTAAAGTAAATGAGACAACAAATGCAGTTGCTAGATTAGCCCATATGCATATTTCATGTGCTGTCTAACAGTCACATATATAGATTACATGCAATTAAGAAGATCAATTATCCAATGGTAGCCATCCTGGCAGGAAGTGCCGAAAAATTGAAGGAGACTATAAATTAAAGATACCAAGAAATTATATTATTGGTTTAATCCTTTATTCAAGTGTAAGCAAACAAAGTTTGCGCATGAAGTAACTTCACAACTGGGCTGCTTGTACACAGAGGCTAATGATTTCACATTACTTGCATAATGCTATGTATTATACATGTCCGTAAGGATATGTGCTTTGCATTATGGGATACTAAAGCAAGTGATGTGAAGTCATTTAGCCTCTGTGTACAAGCAGTCTCCAGCCGTGAAGTTACTTCACGTGCAAACTTTATTTGCTTACACTTGGATAAAAGATTAAACCAAGAATTCTTGGCATCTTTAATTTATAGTATAACCATGTGAAAAAAAAAAAAAAAAAAAAAAAAAAACTTTTGGTATTGCACAAGACTGCACTGACAGTCTAGTCAATGTCAAAATAAAAGGGAGGAAGTTGTTGCTATTCTCCACATGGGTCACAGTTATCTTACACATTCTTATTTACTGAGAGTTGATGACCTACCTTTATATGACTAATACAACCTGTGTCTCACCATATATATTCTGGTGGAGCCAGCACTTCACATGAGAGAGAGGAAGGAAATTTCTACATATCTGCCTGAACCATTTACGCACTCATATCAGACTCAGACAAACTGCATGACATTTTTAAATTTTTACCAAGAATTTATTTATATAAACATATTTGTCTATAAATTCTATTTAACATGTAGATATAGACATAGTTTTTAACATTATATATTCACTAATTATCTCTTTGTTAGTATTTATTATTACCTTATGTACCACTGTAACCTTGGATATGGCACAGTATAACCTTTGCTGTCCTTATGCCAATAAACCATAAATCTGGTTTCAGTCCAGCTTTCTTTTCTGTCTCTAATCAGTTTGTTTAACATCTTCACCATTACACTTGACGTACACACACTGGTCTATAGTTGGACACCGCTAGCTTGGATTCTTTCTTATTCATTATCACAAATTTTCCTTCTCTCCTGTCTTCTAGAATTCTGTTCCTGTTGCCAGACTCCTGTCAAACAACAAAGTCAAGGACACTCCAACTCTTTTGCACATTCCCTTAATATATACTTGGTGATATCACATAGAGTCCCACAGCCTTATCAACATCAAGGCTACTTAATATTCTAAATATTTCCCATTCCAGAACTGTGCCTTCTGTCCTTTTTTCCATTGTTATTCAACGCTATGCCTATTCCTCCACCTCCCACTTGTAATACGCTAACAGAATAATGAAAATTTCTACTACATTTAAAGTTTTCCATATTCACCATTTCTTCTATGAGCAACCTAAGTGTAGAATTCTCTACGGTTTTGTTTTGTTGCTTAAGCCAATTTCTCTTTCCTCACTACACTCATCACCTTCTTAGCCTGTGCCTAACATGCCTCATGCTGCTGAGGGATATGCTGTTTTTTATATATGCTCCACATCTTTCTCAGAAGCTCCTGCATAATTTCATGAATTATCCATTTCAGCCCTACTTCATTTATTCACATGATCTTAAAAATACAATGTGATGTTGCTGTAAGTAACTGATTCCAGACCAAGTACCAAGCATTGCTGATTTCTCTTGCCTTCAATTGAGCAAGCCACTGCATATCACTAATAAGTTTTCTTAATTTATCATAGTCTCTTGCTACTGCAATTCCACATATCTCTTTTGTTTCATGGAGCTTGTACCTGTTTAGCCACTCTACCTGTCTAAACCACATGATCATTCTTTCCCCATTTGGTGTCATTGTGGTTATATTTCCTGTTATCATTGCATGAGACGATATTATTAAATCCAACGCTCACGTACCATGTGTTACTTCAACTATATGCCAAATAAGGTGGTTGTAACTTAATAATCATGCAAGGAATTCAGTCCTACTTTCATATTATTTTCTTCTCTTAATCAATGCTTCCATAATTAAAGTCAATCATAATTATCACCCTTCTGTTATCGGTCTCATCCATCAAACACATTTCAGTTTCATCTGTCTATGCATCGCCTGGCCTGTATATATCTAAAACTGTATACACCCTACTAAATATCTAAAATTTCTGCTTCATTCCAGATGGCCTCAAAGCTATTATGACTACTTCTTTCTTCAAGTTCACTTGTAGGGAACATAATTGTGAAAATCATTCAGTAATTTCCATATAATTATTATTATTATTCCTGACACCTCCAAGGAGTCCGAAGACTCATCGCTGAAGGACACCTACAACTGTCTCAACCATTACACCGAACCTCTACTACAGATCATCTCCATCAATGCCATCTACCGCCCAACTCCACCTCCACAATCATACTCACATAATAATCATCAGTACCATATACAGATTACAGACAGTTTATAAGATCAAAGCTAATTAATTGATCAATAGCAGGAAGCATTGAAAAACAAATTATATGACACACTAGGGGGATCAGCCCCCCCCCCCCCCCAGTTCCGGACTGTTAGGCCAGTTCTCCTTGAATTCTGATGACTCGAATTTTGAAGACTCAAAAAGGGGTCCCCTTGCACCTACGGTGCCAACCCCCTCAAGTTCCAGACTGGTAGGCCGGTTCTCCTTGAATCCTGATGACTCGAATTTTGAAAACTCGAAAGGGCAGTGGACTGGTAGGCTGGTTCTCCTTGAATTCTGATGACTCGGATTTTGAAGACAAAAAGCGGTCCCCCCCCTTGCACCTACAGCGCCAACCCCCTCGAGTTCCAGACTGGTAAACCGGTTCTCCTTGAATTTTGAAAACTCGAAAGGGCGGTTCCGGACTGATAGGTTGGTTCCCCTTGAATTCTGATGACTCAAAAGGGGGTTCCGCCTGGCTCCTGTGCCACCAAATCCCCCCGAGTTCTGCACTCGTAGGCCAGTTTTTGAATTCTGAAGACTCGACACTCAGGATAGCCCCTGAGTTTCAAATAGCTTGGCAAAAAATGTGACACAAAAACGTTACAGAAAAAGGCTTATCACTTTATATTATAGGGTAGATTAAGCATTGGCATTCCAGTCAATGTAGAAAGAGAAGAGAGAGTTGTTCTTGCTAGGCTCCGTCTAGGTCACAGTCATTTTACATATTCTTATTTACTGATATGCATCTTACTATTTATCATATTCTGTTGGAGCGCCACCACTTTAAACGAGAGAGGAATAAAATTTTATCTAGCAGGGCCGTCGCCAGATTAGATTGCACCCTGTGGCAATCAATTAAATATCACCCCTGATGGATTATAAGACAAAAATATAAGAAAATCTCCAATTGCTATTTTGTTTTTATTACAAGAGAAACATTAATGCAAAACGATTACATAATAATATTAATTAAATGTTTGCTCTATGAGGATATTGCACAATAAAACTATTTATAAGCTCTTCTAAATTTAAATTATAAGCTATGTCTGCCCGTATCAATATAGTTGCTAGACCAACCAATCTTTCTTTGGTTGTTGTTGTTCGCAAATAATTTTTAATCAGTTTAAGCTTGGAAAAACTTCTTTCTACACTTGCTATGCTACAGGAATAGTTAGCGTAGCGATAGTGCCTACCGCAAAATGACTGAATGAGTGCCCTTATTAAGCCTCACTGTGAGACAAGCTGCCTCTACACTACACCCTATCAACAGTATCTAGCTAAGCCATAAACACTTTTGCATGATGTTTTCAACCTTGTACAAAAAATTAATTTGTACAAACACATTTGATTGTAACATGTAGATACTGCATTACTTAACTTAATTTTTATACATACATATTATTTACTTTTTGACTATGTACTGCTGTAGCTTTGATCTTGTGTATTGCTGTCACCTTCATTGTACTTTTATTTATATGTAGACACTGCATTGCTTGGCTTGGTTTTTGTGCATGCATATTGTTTGCTAAACGAGTGGACAGACGTGTTCGTTGTACATGTCGTTTATATCTTAATGGTATATATTAGAACACAGAAAAATAAGTAAATAATTAATTTATTAACTTATTGCTGATATTTCGCTGGTGATATAACCAGCATCTTCAGAGCACAAAACACAGTTTGTCAAAATACACAAGACTATAACAACATGGTGTAATCAATGGACTAGTTAAACAAAATTGTAGCAGCAACACAAAGACTAGTCCTGATTTTGGCACCCTCTGTCTGGGGGGGGATGCAGTTATCACATAAGACTAGAGTCCTAAACAGAGAAAAAACTGGTACTAGTTTTTTCTTAAGATGACTGTCTCCCAGATTTTAGGCAAATTTATACAGCCATATTTGTTGAGATTTGGAGTGTGTTTCAGGGCTTCTGTTGCCTCTAAGAACAATCTCTGACTTGTAAGAGCTTCTGTGCAGTACTTTTGTGTTCTACCAGTTGATCCTATGTGCAGGGGTATCCAGAGCATGGTCTGCTAGGCCTGACTTGCGATAGTGATCATGCCGGACGTATCTTTTGCGTTCGCTGATGCGGATGTTCACAGTTCTTCCTGTTTGACCATAGTAGGCTTAATTACATGAGCAGGGTACTTTGTAGACTCCTGGATGTGATAGAGGGGGAATACTGTCCTTGGGTGAGCGGATAAGTGTTGCTAATTTGCCACACGGTCTGAATGTGGTGCATAGTTCATGTTTATTAAGAATTCTTGCAATTTTTTAGATGTGTCTTTAATGTATGGGATGGTGACTGTTTTGTTATAGTTCTCTGTGGTGCATAGTGGGAGAGGTTTCTTAGGGGCATTTAGTATTTTGTTTATCTTATGGGGATCTCCCTCCTATGTCAAAAATTCAGCCCACCTGAAAAGCATCTTTCAACACCATACCATGAAAAGCTCAGGCTTAATAGTAAGCTTTGATATCACCTCACTATTCACAAATGTACGACTAATAGAAACCCTCAATCTACTGAGGTCACACTCCCCCCCCCTGATATATTTGAACTATTCAAATTCACAATACATGCAGGATATTTCACATGGAAAGGAAAAATATACAAACAAATAGATGGGACAGCCATGCCCCCCCCAGCCATCTTTTACATAGAACACCTGGAAAAACTAGCAATCAATACAGCCACTCTCAAACCAACACTTTGGCTATGCTATGTTGACGATGTGCTTGCTATTTGGCCACATGGCCTAGAGACATTGGAAACATTCTTAGCACATTTAAATAGCCAACATACAAAAATCCACTTTACAATGGAACTGGAAGCTAATAACTGTCTGCCCTTCCTGGATACACTTATCACACGTCTTCCATATGGTTCCTTATCATTTTCAGTTTTTAGAAAGCCCACACATACATTGAGATATTTACACAAACAATCACACCATCACCCTTCTCAACAATAAGGCATTTTAAAAACGCTAACCCACAGAGTGAGAGCAATCTGTTCCATGACAATGCTCTTGCTGCTGAACTGGCTCACTTACGCCACACCTTCTTGGCCAATGGCTATAATCCCCATAAGATAAACAAAATATTAAACGCTCTTAAGAAACCCCTCCCACTATCCACCACAGAGAACTGCAACAAAACAGTCACCATCCCATACATTAAAGGCACATCCGAAAAGATTGCAAGAATTCTTAATAAACATGAACTATGCACCACGTTCAGACCATGTGGCAAATTAGCAACCCTTATCTGCTCACCCAAGGACAGCATTCCCCCTCTATCACATCCAGGAGTCTACGAAGTATCCTGCTCATATAATCAAGCCTACTATGGTCAAACAGGAAGAACTGTGAACATCCACATCAACGAAGACAAAAGATTCTTCCGACATTATCACTATGGCAAGTTGGGCCTAGCAGACCATGCTCTGGATACCCCTGCACACAGGATTAACTGGAAGAACACAAAAGTACTGCACAGAAGCTCTTACAAGTCAGAGATTGTTCTTAGAGGCAACAGAAGCCCTGAAACGCACTCCAAATCTCAACAAATATGGCTGTATAAATTTGCCTAAAATCTGGGAGACAGTCATCTTAAGAAAAAACTAGTACTGGTTTTTTTCTCTGTTTAGGACTCTAGTCTTATGTGATAGCTGCATTCCCCCCCCCCCCCCCCAGATAGAGGGCACAAAATCAGAACTCTAGTCTTTGTATTGCTGCTACAATTTTGTTTAACTAGTCCGTTGATTACACCATGTTGTTATAGTCTCGCGTACTGTGACAAACTGTTTTGCTCTGAAGATGCTGGTTATATCACCAGTGAAATATCAGCAATAAATTAATTATTTACTTATTTTTCTGCGTTCTAATATATACCGTTAAGATATAAACAACATATTGTTTGCTAGTTTGACTTATGTGTAATATTGTAACTTTATTTATATGTAGATACTATATAGATACTATATTGCTTAACTTGATTTTTGCTTGCGGATGAATGTTATTTGCATGGAAAGCAATCAAGAACTGTTTGCACGAGGCAGTATCAGAGTGCATACCAATGGTCAGGAGGATAAACCAGGTAGGGATTAAGTAGATGACTAGCAATATAAAGCAAGAGCTGCAAAAAAAAAAAGAAAGTATCATGGAAGGAATATAAACAGCAAGGTGATCAGCATGCTCATGAACCCTATAAAGCACAAGCAAGAAGGGCGACTAGTATAGTAAGGAAAGCTAAATCAGATTTTGAGAGAAAATTTGCTAAGCAGGCAATGTAAATCCAAAAGAGTTTTTTCACTATGTAGCAAGTAAGAGAAAGAATAATTATGAAAGATAATTTTACTCAGTTCTGATTGTGGGAAAGTGACAGAAGCAGCAGAAATAGTTCAGTTACTAAGTGAGCTATTTCTCTGTCACCTCAGTTACTGACTTTGCAGTTACTGAGGTGACAGAGACTGATGTGAGCATTGAGGTAGAGGTTACTCTACCTCAATGCTCACATCATCTCATCATGAACTGGAGGTTACTCAGTATATTTTGAAAAACATTAATGTGAATACAGTAGTGGGCCTCGATGTTATGTCAGCTCATGTGCTACAAGAATGTGCAAGTAAACTTGCAATGCCTCTGATGAATCTGCTTAATCTAAGTCTCAGCTCTGGCAAGGTTCCAAGGGAGTGGAAAGAGAGTTAGATAATTCCATTACATAAAGGTGGTTCCAATACAGAAGTAGCAAATTACAGACCAATTAGTATCTCTAGTGGTGTTTAAAGTATTGGAAAAGTTGGTTAAAAATAAAATTCAGGAATGGGTAGATAGGAATATATGATGTATATATGATATATATACATATATCATACATACTAATTATACTTCTTGCTTGCTCATGGCTTTGTAAAGATAGGTTCTGCCTCAGTAATTTATTTGCATTTTATGATTAAGGTGACAGCAGAACTGAATAAAGGAAAGCTACACCATGATACTGCAGGACTTTGCAAAGGCATTTGACAGAATTAATTCTGCATGGAAAACTATTACATAAGTTAGAACAAATGGGAATGGATATGAGGCTGGTGGCATGGATAGAGCATGGCTGATATGGTGGAGTGGAATATAGGGGAAATGAGAGTGACTAGTGGAGTGCTCCAGGGCTCTGTACTGGGACCACTCTCTTTAGTTTGTACATTAATGATATAGTTGCAGATTTGAAGAGGAATATTCAGTTGTTTGTTGATGCAAAACTATGGAGTGCAATAGTTGATAAAGACAATGTAGATATTTTACAGGATGATTTAAATAAATTGGCAGTGTGGGCAAAGGACAATGGTTGTCAATTCAGTGTTGTAAAATGTAAGGTAATGCACTTATTACACATTTGGTATCATATTGAAATATCATATGGTTCTAGTTTAGAGGAAATTGATGAGGCTGGGATCTGGAGTTGATATTGAATAGAGATTTGAAATTCAGAGGACGTATTGCAAGAAAGGATTACTTGGATGCTGAAGAGCACATTGACGAGTAAACATAGGAAGATTATTATTCCGCTATAAGGCTGTGACTCAGCTACATGTTGACTACTGTGCACGGATTTGGTCACCTGTGTTTCTTGGGCTAGGGAGGCAATGGAGAGGATTTAGAGACAAGTGACCAGATCTGCGGAATGTTCCCTATGAGGATGGATTGAGGGTGTGTGTCTGGGTTGCAGAGTTTATCTGACAGGCAGAAGAGAGGGGATATGATAACAGCTTAAGTTACTAAAAGGATTCTATAAGATTTACCTATCATCTTTCTCCTTAAACCTAATTTTGAATAAAAATTAGGTTTAAGGAGAAAGATGATAGGTGTTGTGTTAATGGATAGAGTTGGTCTCCTGCGTTAAGTCTTGACTCCATGGAGTACTCATATAAATAATAATTTTGCTTTATGAGTCTTATTTTGTTATTTATTTCATTTCTTATTCTTATATTCTTTATATTTGGCTATATTAGTTGTATCTTGTTTATTCAGTTTATTAAGTTTATTAAATTTTTTTTTTTTAAGTTTATTAAATTGTTTTGTTTTTTAAGTTTATTAAATTGTTTTGTTTTTTAAGTTTATTAAATTGTTTTGTTTTTTAAGTTTATTAAATGCAGTTTTATTTTGGTTTCTGATAGTTCTTTTACTACTTCAGTATACCCAGGAATTCAACTTGTTTTATTTTCCAGTTTGTTTCTGTCCCAGTGCTTTATATGTTATTCATTTAATGTTCATTTTGAATTTTTCCCCAAATGAGAATCTATGTTTTCTTCATTAATGATAACATTTATTTGAAATTGCTCTTTATTCTATTTTGATAAAGTATTTTTACACCATCTTCTTGTAATAATTCAGTCTTATACAGGGGTGCGCCAGTAGTGTCTGGCGCCTGTGTGCAAAACTTTAGTTGCCCCCCCCCCCTCACACACAATAAAAAATCACTTTAAAAAAACGTATCAGTGAGTAAAAATGAAATACAAAATATATTAATTATAAGTTTATTGAACCAAAAGCAGAAATTACAAAAAAAAATGTATAAAAACATACAAGAAGAATACAGAAACAAAAACAGCAAAAATAATTTTGAAAAAAAATAAAGAAATTTGTTATTTGGCAAGGAAATCATTTGCGAATTGCACCTTATATAGTTTTATGTAAATTAACAGATAAACTTACAGTTTTATAAAAACAAAAATATTAAATATTTTTTGGTACAAAATTAAACTAGCTATATTTTATTTGGCAAGAATCACTGTCATTTGTACTTTGTATAGGTATAAATAAGAAACAGATAAATTTACAAGTGGCTCCGTAGCGCAATTGGAAGAACGACGGTATATTGCGCCCTTCGATTGGAATAGGCCTAAGTTCGATTCTCGTCGCGATGGGAGGAATCTTTATCTGCATGATTTCAATCGAAGGTGAGTTAGCCGATCTCATACGGAGTAGCAGGATTTTTTCTCCTGGAAACTCAGGTTTTTCATCCCGCATACAGACAAATCGGCCCTTCAGAACACACGCAATTTACAGACAAAAAAAAAAACTACTTGTGGTGGCCGGTAGACAGCTGTAGGTGTCCTCCCGCGATGAGTCTTTGGACTCCTTGGAGGTGTCAGGAATAATAATAATAATAATATAAACAGGAACATATTAAACATTATTAGGTAAAGAAATAGGCAAATAAATATTTAAACAGAAAGAAAAATCATTTAGTGAATTGAACTTTTCTAGTTTTCATTAATGAAAATTCTCGAATAATCTCATGTATATCAAGTTGATCCAAAATATCTGACTTTGATATAATGGCAAGATTTGAAAGTCTGTCTTGTACGCAAGTAGTTTTTAATAATTTTAAGTTTAGAAAAGGACACAGATACCGGTAATGACAGAAGAATCCGAAGAGCAATTGTAAAGTTTGGATAACTGTGATTAAGTCGTTTGAATAAATATACTGAATTATCTGATATATATAGTTTTTAAAATTAGAAATAAATGGTTGATAGTGTAAAATTTCTTCACATAAATTGTCTGTGTCAATGTCTGAATGATTCTCGTGTTAATTTTTGTCGTAACTTTTTACAACAAGATAATAAATGTTCTTTATTTTGTGAAGTACTTAACAAATACAACAACTGAAATGAATTCATATGTTCTTTTAATAAAGTAAATCTTTCCTGCAAAGATTCTAATGTTTGATCTATTATGCAGAGAAAAAATTTACTTTAAATGAAATTTCAGGATCTACTATATTTTCACTTTCATGTTCATAATCAAATTATGTTGTCTTTTTACATCACCTTAGTGGTCTACTACTGTAAAATGCAGGTTCTACATCAAATTTTGTTGCAGTTAATTTTGAGCTTTTTACAATTTCTTTGAAAGTTTCATCAGACCTATAATCATTTAAAAATTGATTTTAGATCATTCAATGCACTTAAAGTAAGTTGGAGATTCATAGATGAAGACTGTAGTATTTTGCTGACAAAATTGACTTGATTTAAAATATCATACCAAACTCGAATACAACAAATAAATGTAAATGTAGCAATTTTTTTCAACTAGACATTCTTCCTGATATTTGGATTGTTCGTCCAGTTTTGAAGAGTCATTGCAAATTTCAAATGAAGCATCGTACATCATACAAATATTTATAAAGAGGTTTTATGGCATCCATTCTGCTCGACCATTGTGTTTCAGATAATGGCTTTAAGGTTAAATCAGTTACATGAGTAGTTAAAATATTCCATCGGTAAACAGAAGAGGAAAAAAATTTACATAACTCTTGTAATATATTAAAGAAACCAATAGTTTCATGATTGATATTCGCAGTGTCATTAACTATCAGGTTTAGACTATGATTTGAACATGGGACATAAAATGCATGGGGATTTAAATCAAACTCTTTTCTGTAAACCTATATTTTTGCCGCGCATATTGGAACCATTATCATAGCCCTCTTAAGTTATTTATGTCTAAATTTAATTTTTTCAGTAAATCAGTAAGAAATATTGTCAATCCAGCTCCTGTAGCATCTAAAATTGGATAGAATGCTAAAAAGTGTTCATGTATTTCAACACTTTTATATCCTGAATTGAAATGACGAATCTGACTATCACACTTACTTGTTCAGTATGTGATACGTCCGGAGTACAATCTAAAATAATTGAAAAATATTTGTTCTGTTGACACAGGTTAATAATATTATTTTTAATATTTGATGCCAATAAAGTGAGTATTTCATTTTGAATTTTATCTCCTAAATAGGAGGGCATATTTTTAAAGTCAGGATCATTAGCTACACATCACGTGTGTTCCGATATACAAGGATCAAACTTTTCTAATATCTCAATGCATTTTAAAAAATTGCCATTGTTGCGATCTTAAAGTTTATTACTTTTACCACAAAGATCAGATTTTGTTTGCCTAAAAACTGTACTACAAAAATTATTCTTTTTATAACTTCATGCCAACGTTTCCTTTCATTATCTAAAACTGTTTGTTGCAAATGATCAATACAAGTTTTATTTCTTAAGGATGTAATCGATTCTATCCAATTTTTTGTAATTGTTCAAATGATATAAATTTTTCTCATGACGATTCAGGTACATTGCAAGATGTTGCCAGTCATTAAATCCCAGAATAAATTTATTATGTTCGGAATTGTAAAGTTCAAAAAGTTTGCAGCAAAAGCAATAAACTGCGTTTTTTGAAACTGAATAAATTAACCAATTTCTATTGTATTCTTCGCCATTTTTTAAATGCCTTTTATAATATGTATATGAAAATTTTTGTCCGTAAGAATCGCGTGGAAAATTAAAATTCTTTAATTTGTTTATGACCCGTTTCTAAAATGGCTTGACTTGTTGTATAAGAAATTGTTTCCGGCCAAAGTTCGGAATCATCAAAATTAAACACACTTATTGTAGTAGATTCTTCACGTTCCGAATTAGCGAAAATGTCTTCAGTATCTTCACTTATTGTTTCTTCTATATTGTCTTTGGGTGACAGTTTCTTCAGCATGTTCACTATCTTCACTGGAATTCTTTTCCAACTGACTGAGTCTATCAAAAATATCCTTACTGCAACCAGGAACTGGGTCCGAGTCATTCATCGTTACTTTTTTAGTGAAGTACTGAGTAATTTCTGGAAGCATTTCTCTCTCTTTCTTCTCCTTTTCTTTTATTTATTAAATTTTGATACTTGAAAGTTTATTTTTCACTTGGTTAGAGTATAATAAATTCAGTTTAGTCCTTTATCAAAGTGTGAGCAAACAAAGTTTGCACCTGAAAGTGGTACAACACCAGGGAAACTCGTTGCAAAGGTGGAGCAAGATACCAACACTCCTGTCTCAGTATCTCCTATAATGCAAAACACATCTCCTTGCGGATATTTCTCATGTTATGCATTAAGGGAAGGGCCACTACCCAGACTAGTTTTGACCTTTATTGAGGTCTCTTCAGTGGGAGCCAGGCCCAAGTTGAGATACCAGGCAGAAGCATTAGCAGGTCATCTCTACCTATAGGAGTTGCCAAATGGTGTGCCACCCTTTTTTTTAATAAATTACTCTGGATTTAGAGAAAGATGTTGAAAGTTTATTTTTCACTTGGTTAGAGTATAATAAATTCAATTTAGTCCTTTATCCAAGTGTGAGCAAAAAAAATTTGTGCCTTGTCCCTTAATGCATAACATGAGACATATCCGCAAGGAGATGTGTTTTGCATTATAGGAGATACTGAGACAGGAGTGTTGGTAACTTGCTCCACCTTTGCAACGAGTTGCCCTGGTGTTGTACCACTTTACCCCAGTCCTGAAGATACTTTCAGACGCAAACTTTGTTTGCTTTACCAGTTAAAAAATTACAGGAAATAAGTACGGAAAAGATAAGTCTATTCAAACCGACCTTTTTCTCCTTTTATGGCAGAGCCACAGTGATAAAAACAATCATTACCCCAATGCTGATGCACACAGTCAATATCACAGGCATCACACTGCTACAAAAAAACCAATTATCCAAAAAACTCATAGATTTCTTCTGGAATGAAAAAAAACATGAGGTTAAAAAACAATACCTGCAACTAAAACATGAAGAAGGGGGGTACGCTCTGCCTGATCTCAAAAGCTTGCTTTATGCAAATACATTCAAAACCGTACGGAAGGCCTTAAACTCAAACCATATTTCAGGCCTCCTAATTAGATATTTTATAGGACTTTTCCTCCCCCTCTCTGGAACCATGGACTATGCTGGACCCCGTGCAAGGGTTGTGCCCAAGTGGTACCGCACACTAGTAAAATCACTCACAGTACTTAGAGACAAAGGAACAGAAATCCTCACACACAAACCGAAAGCAGTATACTGGGATTTCTTCCAACTCTCCAGGCGTGATACACCAAACCTCGGGACAAACAATGAAATTCTCTTTAAAAACATCAAGAATAGCTGGGGACAGCCTTTTCATCGGGATCTGGCCTGGCGAATAGCTTATGGGCAGCTCCCGGTGAAACAGGTTAAATCTAGGTACGTACCCAGTCCGTGCGATCCCTTTTGTGATGTCTGCCGGGGCGTGGAAACGGTGGAGCATTTCTTTATTTTTGCCCACCAGCCCAACGCGTCTGGCAAAGACTGAGCACAGCACAGGAATCCCGATGCTATCACTAGAAGAGGTCATACACCTGCAGTTCCCGCCACCAGTCAACAAGACCCAAAAATTCGCCATTTTTTTAATTAACGTCTTAAAGTATCACATCTGGAAGGTACAGAAAAAATCCCAGGTACGGGACGCAAATTTAATGTACGCAGGAATAAGGAAAGGTTTCTTTTTTTACCTTCCTAAATTTCTTGCGCAAGAGAGACATCTACTAGGCGACTTTAAATTTGTGAACAAATACTGCAAACCACTGAAAATCTGCTTTCTTATACAGGCCCTGTATATTTCTTTAGTATCTCCAAAACTCCACCTAACTCTCCCTAGGAAAAGTAACAACCACTCTGTTCTTCCTCGCCACAAAGCTTTCGCTGGCACGGTTTCCTTTACTCCAAATAAGGGGGGGTAGATTAATAACAGCTTTATAGACAAAGATTAATAACAGCTTTATAGACAAAGATTAATAACAGCTGAAATGAAGTTTATGAGAAAAACTGCGAAGTATACTCTACTCAATCACAAAAGAAATAAAAAAGAAAAAGAATTAAACCAGTAACAGAAAAAATTAAAATATATAAACATAAATGGATGGAACATGTTGAAAGAATGAAAACAGAAAGCTTACCAAAACAAGCTTTTTACCAATTACAAAACCATTAGGAAAAAGAAAACCAGGATGTCCTCTTAAGAGATTTAACAATGACTTCTAAGGCTGGAACAGGCAAATCTATGCATCCTTGACAAGCATGATGATGATGTTTTCAGTGCCTTTTCTGCTCTTATTTTTTGTTCAGATCTGTACAATCTGGCTGCATCTTCTATTATTGTGTTGTATTGTTTCTATGAGTGCTTAATTTTTACATCATGCAAGTTGGTTGCCAGTCCTATTTGTTGATTACCCTGATTTAGCTAGGCATGTGTAATTTTTGTGGCATTATTATATTTTTGATTCTTTATCTTTATAGGTATTGGAAACTGAAGAGGAGTTTCAAAGTAAAATTAAAGAAGAAACTCAGAGGCATAAACAGTAATTCACTTCTTTTATTTAGACTGCCATTTCAGTGATATTATCATACAGTATATTATCATAAATAATTAATGTTGAAACTTTGTTCATGTCTAAGAATAGAATTTTACGACTGTGAGTTCATTGATAAAGAATTGGCTTTTGTTTAATTATTAAAAAGTTATAACCATACAAAAAAACTTGAATTTTTTTTGTATGGTTATAACTTTTAATGCCACAGTGGATGAATGGTTTCTTTAGGGTGTAATGTAAGTAAATGATTGCAAGTTAAATATGAATTTTTAAACACTTGGATCAGATTATTCGAATATTAAAAGTCAAAGAATGAGAAATTAGAGATGTGTGCCATGTGTCACATGTTTTCTAGGATTGTTTGGAGGTGATGGTTTGAAAAGTTGAACTCAGTTATGTTGTGAGAGATTTAATCAGTCATTTCCTTCCAGACATCACCCACGATGAATCCTTAGTTTGTTGTTTGTTGAGAGAGAAATGTGTGAGTTAATGGTGATAGTGGATTCCTTCATACAACTTAAAAGGAAGTTTTCTTCAAGATGGGACATAGTGGCTTTCTCTCAGCAGTGTTATTTGTGTAGGATGATAATCAAGTCTCAAGTTTTCTTCTCTTCTGTATTACACATTGCTAGATGTTCATTCTTTCTTATTTCATAAATTCTTCAAGTCTGACACCTATGTAGTATAGACTACAAGAACAGGAAAATGGAGTCTAAATTAACATCAGAGTGATGTTCTTGAAGCATATTAAAAATATTTTTCAGACATCTCCTTGAATACCTGTTAAGAACCAGTTGGAGCAGAAGTTATTTTATCTCTTTTCATCTTTTAAAATGAAAACTGCTCATTTTCTGAATTTTTTTCCTTTTTTTTTTTTAAATGATGGATGGTGAAGAGATCAGGCATGAAGATTGCATCTAGTGTGATTTGCTTTTAAGTTTGTGTCATCTGCTAAGAGAAAATAATCTATAAGGCTCAAACTTCATGAAACATGATTTAAAAAAAAAAAAAAAAAAAAAAACCCGCTTATCATCTAACCAAGATTGAAAACAGTATTTTAGAAACACACTTTATTGTGCTGTCACTTCTCATTGTATCCAACAGTTGACTTTTCTGTGTAGTTGTGAAGATGTTCTTCAAAATTTGGATATAATGACCCCATGGTTATTATCATCATCATCGGACATCTATGTAGTCCAAAGACTCATTGTGAGAGGTCACACTGTCACATAATTCATCATACCTTGCCTTAAATGCATTCACTGTCTCTGCTCTCTACGTTATCTGGCAATTCATTCCAATCGTCCACAACTCTTCATACAAAATAACTTACTCCTCACCTCCTTATTCGCAACTTCTTATACAACTTCAGGTATTATCTGTTGTTCTCCTCTATCTCCACTCATTCTGTGAACAATCATCCACATGAATCCTGTAATTACTCCTTACCGACTTAGGAGGAGACCTCCATGTAGCCTTTTAAGGAATGTGGAGAACAGACTAGGGCTTCTCACCTAACTTCCAGTTTTCACCTTCTCATGATGAACCTTGTTAGATATTTACTCAGATACCAATCCTATCCACTGGATTCTGCAGTTTACATTTTCTCAATCTATCCTCATACTCAGCATTCCTGAGACCCAGAACTACCTTAGTCAGTTGTCTTTGAACCCTTTCCAACATCTCTTCATCCTTTTGAAAACCAGATGACCAAATCTGCGCACAGTAATTCATGTGCAGCCTGATCAAAGCTTTATACAATGGAAACACAGCATACTTCCACACGTCTGTGTCCTCTGTACCATTGCTATAATACACTGTGCCGTCCTCATGATTTTAGCAATGTGTTTCTCCAAAATTTTGGATTCCTTGTTCGCATTCACTTCCAGATTCCTTATCTCCCCCATCTCCTTTAAGATATTCTCACTAATTGTATATGCTGCACTAACTGTATAATCTTTGCTTCCCAATTGACACTTACACTTTGTAACATTGACTTCCTAAACTCACTTACTTGCTCATTCAGCCAGTGCCAAGTCCTCTTGCAAAGCCACAACATCTACTCCTCATAGTTCTCCCAAACTTTACATCATCAGCAAACAACTACAAGTTGCCATTCAAACCTCTCCCAGTATCATTAACATGAAAGTTAAAGAACAATAGTCCAAAACAAATCCCTGGAACACACACACCACCACCACCAGTGACATTCCTCTTCTGAGATAAAGCTTCTCCATACACAACTTGCTGGTACTAATCTACTGTCCAACCCAACCCTATTCATTCTAGTTTAACTACCAGCATGTCCTGTGGTAATGTATTAAATCCCTTTGTAAAAACTAAATATACCACAGTATATATGCATCCAGTGTATTTGTCATCTTCTTAAAATAAGTAAGGTGATTGCTTAAAACATGATCTTCCTTTAGCAAACCCATGCTGACTATCAGGGGGGATGCTTAGAGTTCAAAGCTGTATACAAAGCTGTATACACATACCACCACCACCAGTGACATTCCTCTTCTGAGATAAAGCTTCTCCATACACAACTTGCTGGTACTAATCTACTGTCCAACCCAACCCTATTCATTCTAGTTTAACTACCAGCATGTCCTGTGGTAATGTATTAAATCCCTTTGTAAAAACTAAATATACCACAGTATATATGCATCCAGTGTATTCGTCACCTTCTTAAAATAAGTAAGGTGATTGCTTAAAACATGATCTTCCTTTAGCAAACCCATGCTGACTATCAGGGGGGATGCTTAGAGTTCAAAGCTGTATACAATGGAGCCTCGGTTGTCGAACTTAATTTGTTCCCGAAGGCTGTTCGAAAACTGAAACCATTTTCTCATAAGAATTAATGTAAAATGGAATAATCCATTCCCGAACAACCCTGGATGATTGTTTATTTAAACCTTTACAACAGTACTTCATGCATAAGATCATATACAATCATAATGAAAATGCATAAAATCTTACACAAAAAGAATAAACACAATAAATAGATTAAAAAAAAACGAAAATTTAACTTCACTTTAACTATACGTACGGAGGAGAGTTGATGGCATAAGTGGAAATGTGACTAAGGCGAGTCCCCTTCCATAAAAACATTTATTTTTTATTTAATTTTATTTATTTATTTATTTTTGAGTATTGTACATATCGTTGATTTCGCCATACCGAACTGCATAGCAAGATTTGAGACAGGAATGCCATTTTTCATGTTTGGATATGATTTTTTTTTTCATCTCTATCGTAGTTCTAACAACTTTTTTTTCGCTTTGCTGCTATCACTATTCTTCTGCGGTCCCATGGTAGCGTAATTAATAATTTATGGGAAAAAAAAACAACACAAAGAAAATCATGAAAACTCACTGCAAATTCCAGCAGGTGTCTGCACTAAACGAAAGCTGCCACGTAACTGATGCTTTCCCTTACAGCTTAGCACGTGATTGCTGTTTGCATGTTCGGGAACCGAAATTCTGTTTGGAAACGGGGTGTTTTTTGTTTGGAAAATATGTTCGGGAGCCAAATTGTTCGAGAACAGAGGCATTCGACAACCGGGGATCCACTGTAATTAGGACGAGACCTCCATGTAACCTTTTAAGGAATGTTGAGAACGGACCCGGGCTCCTGACCTAACATCCAGTTTTTCACCTTCTCATGATGAGCCCTGTTAGATATCTACTCAGATACCAAACGAACACTGATAGACTAGCAATTTGGGATTTAGCCAACCAAATTGTATTCCTATTGGCTTAAACCACAGTGTAAAATGATGGTACAACATGACAGGATTTCATTACGGCCGGGGCATTGCCCATTTAAACAAAGCCCCTGTTGTTTTTGTCAGGGAACTAGAATGAACAGCACAAAGTTGGCTACTTGAACACATCTCAATTCAACATCAGCAGAGTTCAAGATTCTTACTCTCAACATAAGAAGCATCAACGGATAAGAAGTGTAACTAGCAAAAGAATTGGATAAATACCAGATTGACATAATAGGCAGGACTCAAACAAAGAAGACAAAAATGAGATCTTTCTAAGCAACAAATACAAAATGTTATATTCAGTCAATAACAATCAGGGAAAAGAGGGAGTAACTATAGTATTCAACACTAAATATGAGGATAATCCTGAATAGCAGACAATATCAGGTAGAGTGATGTGGGCAATATAATAAAATATTGTCCAGTTCAAATAAAATGAAACAGAATAAAATGAAACAGTGGTAGGAAATGATTACCAGTCATATAGAAATGTTTGGGGAAAAACGCAAAGCTAATTATAATGGTAAATTATGTGGATTTCTATTCTGCATGTGGATTAGTTATCACTAACCATGTCTCAACATAAAAATGTGCACAAATTCACATGGAGAGAAGATGCAAGATTGACTGTTATAGTTGATAGCAGTGTTTTCCCACTGTTCAGGACACAAGCATATACAGAGGATTTGAAATAGGAAGTGATCACTGTTTAGTTTTGAGCAGAATAAAACTGGATTTCATATTGAACAGAAGAGTATATAAGAAAGTTTTAAAACGAATTAAAGTTGATCAGGTTTCAGAGGTGAATTGTAGACTCAAATACACAAATATCATTAGAGAAAAAAATTAAAGAGTTTGAAAACAAGAATCAGTCCTTGGAGATTCAATTGCAAGCCCTGAAGAAAACGTTGATTGATTGATTGATTCAGCCAGAGAGGCATATGGTGAGATTGTCTGTAAAGATAGAAAAATCAGAACTCCATGATGGACCCAGGAAATTAGAGGCAGTCAAGGATGAGGAAAGCATATCAAAAGTTCCTGGCAAGTAAGTCAGCTTATATTCTTAGAGAATACAGAGAAAAATCTAAGAAAGTGAAGCACTTTGTAAAATTAGCTAAATAAAAGTCATGGGGAAAACCATGACTTTTATTGGTATGACTTGGTAAAAACATAGAAATTAAATATCAGGAAGGTGGTAAAATATTCTGGAGGCTATTGTTCTTCAATGTTGTTCAAATCATCATAAAAACTGAAGATAAAGATATTCTAGATGTCTGGAGTAATTACTTAACGATCGTTAAATGAAGCAAGCAGTGTCAGCATGATAGTGGAAAACTCCCAATAGGAATGTAGTCAGGAATACCTATCCATACTTGAAGTAGAGAAAAAGAAATCAAAAACCTGAAATGTGGAAAGGCATCTGGAGTAGATGAAATTTGACCAAAAATGCTTAAGTATGAAGGTATAAAAGATAAAGTTTTTTCACTGGTTGCATTTCATAATTTAGGCCTGGTCAGAGGATCGAATTTCAGATGATTGGAGTATAGCTCTAGAAAATGGAAAATAAAACTGAGAATTTGAGGTATTTCCCTACTGAGTGCTCCTGGTAAGATTTATGCAAAATTGTGGAAAGGGAAGCTTGGTGAGAAAGATGTGGAAAGATAGCTTGGTAAAAATATGATCCTGACAACCTCTATTTGGCCTTCAGGCCAATTAGAGGTTGTCAGGATCAGATTTTTACTTTAAGACAAACAGATGAGAAATTTTGGGAATATAACAAGGAATTGTATTCATTTTTTGTAGATCTGGAAAAGGCACGTGACAAGATGTCAAAAGGAAAGCTCTCTCCAAAACACTACAGTTGAAATGTCCCATTTACACAATATATCAAGCAATACATAGTCTCTATGTAAGCTGTAATTCAACAATTAGAATTGAAGTAGATACAGAAGATGGTTTTAGGTAAAATCAGATGTGTGACAAGAGTGCACGTTATCTCTACTGTTATTCATTATGTATATGGATCACATTGAGGAAAGTGGTATTAATATGATATCAAAATTGGAGATGTTATTCTCAGCTCTTCATGCAGATGATGTTATACTTCTGAATAAATCCAGCACATCTGCAAGATTCCCTGACTAAATTGAATAACTGTTGTAATAAATTTGGTATCAAAATCAGCAATAAAAAGAGAAAGGCAATGAACATAAGTTGAAATATTGAAAACATCAACTGTATCCTGAAAGGTGAACCTATAAAACAAGTAAAAACATTTTAGCTATTTAGCTACAGTTTTTAGTTAAGATGGCAAATTAAATATGGAAATAAACAGAATTAGTATAGCTGGTATGGTATTAAGTTAGCTGAATAAATTTATATAGAATAATTAATGAACATATGTTGATAAAGCTATGCCAAAAATTTAATGTACTTCCTGGAACTTCCTCAAAACAAACACATGATATGCCATCAAGTCCTACAGCCTTATTAACATCAAGTTTAGTCAGTTCTTCATATACTCGGTTATCATTCACTATTAGTGTCTCCTCTTCCTTTTCCTATGCATCCATGTTCTGCATCATGTCACATTCAGAATGAAATACCTTTATGAATTGCTCCTAAACACCTGCTATATTTTTGCAGCAGTTTTCATTCTGCCATTTTCACCAACCAGTGTCATTCTTCCATAATTATTCTTTCTTCTACTGGCCACATATCAAAAGAAAATCCTGAGATTTTTTTCACCTCATTAACTGACTGCTGCTCATATTGTAATTTTGCTACCTTTACCAAGTGAGTCACCTTCCCTGATCTCTTTGTGCTCCTTACGACTGGTTATGGCCAGCCTGGTTGGCTGAATGGTCAGGATATCCGCTCTCCAGTCAAAAGGCTGTGGGTTCAAATCCTGCCGTGGGTATGGATGTTTGTGATTGTCTGTGAAAATACTAGTGGTGATGATGGGTGGTAGATGGCATTGGTGTATATGATGACGGTAGTTGTAGTTGGTGGATTTAGTGGTGGAGACAGAGTGTAGAATAGGTTCCCCTCCTTCGATGAGTCTTCGCACTCTCTGGAGGTGTTACGTAATAATAATAATAATAATTTATTACCATTCATCTTGCACTGCCTTCCATTTCTTCCTCGTCCAGATTGCCTGCCTTTACTCTTTATTCATCTATTTCACACCTGTCCTATTTAACCTCCTGCCATTTGGAACATGTTCTGTTCAGACATTGTCTCTGCCAGTTCCTGAACAGGGCCCAAGCAGCATTGATCCCCTTTTCATTCAGTTCTCCACTCTATGGTATAACTGCAAGCTGTCTACTGAGTTTGTCATAATCACCAGCTTCGTAGCTCTGTGTATAATCCCTTTTTCATGGAAGTTGTCATATGGCTGGTCACCGCAAAAGTGATCACTTCATGGTCACTTTCACCAACTGGAAGATTTGACACTCCAATGATAATTTCTTCTGATGAGATGGTCATATATCCTAAGTAGATACTGCCTCTTCATCCATCCATGTTATTTTAATTAATAATCTCCCATAATGATCATCTTTTTCTATGTGCCTACACATTTCCTTCTCACTGCCCTCCACATAACCAGGTCTATATCAACATTCAACTAAATATTTTATCTTGTCCATCTCTGCTTCATACCTTACTGCCTTGAAACCACTGCCATTCTTTGCCCCTTGCATCTCCACCTTAGTTAGGCATGACTCTTCCTTTTCTGCCTTGATTCATAAAGACATTATACCATTCCATTTGTGTTCCTGTCAGTATATCATCCCCATCCAACCAATCAATGCAACAGTTTTGTCTCCCCCCCCCTCATTTTGGGTACCTCTTGCATTTGTATGCAAACATAATAGATTTCCAGTTCTACAGGAAATCTCATGGACACCACTTCTTTGACCCTCCTCAAAATTCCCCCTTGCCGTTCCTCTCTGTCACCACCAATCCTACAATTCTCACCACACCCATACATTTTCCCTATATCCTATGTCATCTAAATCCTTTCTTGTCCGACTTCTGCATCCAGCATGCACACTCCTCATGCAGTATCACCTTCTCCACCCGGATCACCCCTCTTCATTCCTTGTATGTTTTATGTTTCTGCCCTCTCATTGTTTTCATACACACTACTTGCTTCTTCATTCACAAGCTCTTCTGCTTTACTTCTCTGGTCTTGCACATCACCTCTTAAAATTCTCCAGCTCTTTTGTTCACTGCACTCATTACTATTCCATTTCTGTTATGCATTTTCATCCATCCCACATGTTCACAAAATGTACTCCTTTTTTCTTGCACTTCTTTGCTACCATACCATTCATGATCTTTGCTCCCCACCTCTACTCACCACTGTTATACCTGGACAACATACTGACTACCTTTCCTACCATGCAGTTATCTTTTACTCTCTTCAACAACCTGCTGATATCCATTCTTACATTTTCCTTGTTCCCAACCAAATATTTCATTTTTTCTTACCACCACTAACAACTCTTTCCTTTGCTTAACTCTCATATCCAGTCACTCTTCTTATTCCACCTCCAGTAAAGCAAACCTTGTGCACCTTCTCATTCACCTCTTCTCTAATAATTGAATCCCTATATGGAGAGCTACTCTTGATTCACTTATTGTCTCTTTCACGTGTCCATATTTTGCACCATTCTTTCTCACTCTTCCATGCAAATCTGAAATCTGATTCTCATACACTGTGCATACACTTCATCTCTTGCCTCATCTTCACCAGCTCTGCTATCTATTCAATCACTTTCTTGTTGCCATTCGTGCTTGCTATCACTTGCACTCCTTTTTTTTTTTTTCTGCTTTTCACACTCCTATCTTATCAGCAAGTGCATGCATTATTGCACAACAGCAAGATAGCATACCCTTGTTTGCCATCATTCTTGCAATGTTATCTTGCTGTTACTGTCAGCCACTTTGCCTTTTTTCCCACACTATCTCTCCATCAGCTTGGTGTGCTTCTGTATCTACAGTGATTATCTCAGATCTGCCTTTTGTTTGCTGCTGCTCACATTCAAAGTTATCTCATAGTCCATAAGCATGTTACACTTTTTAAATACTCACACTCTCCCATATCTGCTATCACCTTCTACACATATATCCTCAGCATCTCAAGCGTACATAGTACATTCACCGTAACTAACCATTTTTGAAACATCTAAACTGCTTAATCTCATCTTTTTCACTATTCTACTTTCACCTCCACACACCGTGTAACGCTTAGAAGTAATATACAATCTGAACTCAACCAAACACCATTTATCAATCACAGTTTATGATAACATGAATAAACATTCTTTCTTATAAATAGTTTTCTTTCTGTAATAACAGTGATGTCCTATTTTTAGCATTACAATTGTTATTTTTGATTTAGGATCCTGGATTATCTATAGTCCTGTTTATAGTTACTCTTAAAGAGGAAGGTTCCGTGGGTCGAATATGGAAGGAAAATATTCGACCCACGGAACCTTCCTCTCTCTCTCTCTCTCTATAAGAGTAACTATAAACACGACTATAGATAATCCAGGATCCTAAATCAAAAATAACAATTGTAATGCTAAAAATAGGACATCATTGTTACTGAAAGAACACTATCCATAAGAAAGAATGTTTATTCATGTTATCATAAATAGAATTTAGCTTGATGTAGTTTCTAAATAATTTTTTTTTTTTTCTTCACTAGAGGTCATGCCAGTAGAATAACCTGTGATCTAATCATTGTTTCTCTAGCTTACTGTATTGTAAAGTAACTCAGCTTGTTCTGTATATTTGTATATGCTCCAGATGATGATCTTAATATGAAGATCTAAACATCAGGAAATTAAAAAAAGTTTTTTATAACGCAGTTGTAAATTCCATAATTTCTAAAATGAATGCTGATCACCATGCAACACTGAAAGAAAGGAGGGTAGTGCGTTTGCTGCCTCGTTTTGACAATTATGAGTTAAGTAGACACGTGACGATAATGAATGATATGATCGCAAGAATGTGCAAAAAAAGAGGTCTGGAGTGTGTTTGAAGGCAAAAGACAGCAGTATGCAAGAGATGGGTTGCATCTAAACAAGAAGGTCTTAAGCAATTGAAGAAGTTACTGTTTTTTGAACAAGTTGTAGAAATTGGGCAGGGAAACTAAAATTGAAAAGGTTGAGTGTAAGAAGGAGAAACTTATGCAGTGATTGTATATTTGTTGATCCTTATTCACAGAATAAATAGCAGAATAGAGTAGATAAAAATTGGCATGGGACTAATTAGGGACATGTGTATCAGTTCTAAAGCTGGTACAAGAGGGAATCTGCAATTTTTGTATACTAATGCAAGAAGCATTCGAAATAAGAGGGAAGAATTTTTGGCATTAGTCAATGCAATCTCACCAAAAGTTGTAGGCATTAGCGAAATTTGGCTGTCAGCAGAAGATGTGGTTACTGGAATTGAATGTGATTGATACAGTAATTTCAGGGAGGATAGAGAAGATAGAACATGGGGGAAGAGTACTGTTGATTATCGATAGCTGATGAGTTGCAGCCAAAGAAAGTTGAAAGTTTATTTTGCACTTGGTTAGATTATAATAACTTTAGTGTAATCCTATATCCAAGTATGAGCAAACAAAGTTTGCACCTGAAAATATCTTCAGGACTGAGGTAAGGTAGTACAACACCTGACAACTCGTAGCAAAGGTGGCCAAGCTACCATCACTCCTATCTCAGTATCTCCCATAATGCAAAACACATCTCCTTGCGGATATGTATAATGTTATGCATTAAGGGAAGGGCCACTACCCATACCAGTTTCGACCTTTATTTCGACCTATATCCCACTTGGCATCAGTGGGAGCCAAGCTGTGAAGTGGAGATACCAGGCAGAAGCAATGGAGAGATCATCTTTACCTATAGGATGTGTTTTGCATTATGAGAGATACTGAGATAGGAGTGATGGTAGCTTTGCCACCTTTGCTACGAGTTGCCTGGTGTTGTACTACCTTACCTCAGTCTTGAAGATATTTTCAGGAGCAAACTTTGTTTGCTCACACTTGGATAAAGGATTAAACTAAAGTTAATATAGTCCAACCAAGTGCAAAATAAACTTTCAACATCTTTCTCTAAATCCAGAGTAATTTAATAATAAGGTAGCACACCTTATGGCAACTCCTATAGGTAAAGATGACCTCGCCGTTGCTTCTGCCTGGTATCTCCACTTCAGGTCCTGGCTCCCGCTGACAAGACCTCAATAAAGGTCGAAACCAGTATGGGTAGTGGCCCTTCCCTTAATGCATAACATTATAGAGATCCACAAGGAGATGTGTTTTGCATTATGTGAGATACTGAGATAGGAGTGATGGTAGCTAGGCCACTTTGCTACTAGTTGCCTGGTGTTGTACTACCTTACCTCAGTCCTGAAGATATTTTCAGGCGCAAACTTTGTTTGTTCACACTTGGATAAAGGATTAAACAAAAGTTATTATAGCAAAGAAAGTAGTATATCAAGAGGATAGACGTGCGAATGATATTCATTTGAGGTAGTCTGGTGTTAAATAGTGACTAACGCAACCAAATATGCAGTTGGTTGCTGCTTTATGCCAGGGGTACAGGGGATGATATTGAATTCATGCATTAGCAAATTAGTGCAATGATGGCAGGATCAGTGATTATTATGGGGGATTTTAATTATGGTGATATAAATTGGAAGGAGGAAATATCATGTGGCAAAAAAAGGAAATGGAATTCATACACCTTCTAAGAGATATTTACTTGAAACAGCACATAACTGAAGGGACTTGTGGTGTGTGAATGTTGGACCTGGCCATTGGTTCAGAGAACATATGCATAAGTAAGGTGTCCTCGTTACCTCCAATTGGTGAGAGTGATCATGCGGTATTGACTTGAGTTGCCAAATTTGTGGATTTCTCTCTTAAGAAGGGGTATATATATATATATATGGAACTGCAGGTTAGATAATTATAACAAACTTCGGAGTGAGCTTACAGCCATCCCATGGCAGAACATATTGCAGGGGAAAGATGTTAGCAGTGCATGGGATAAAATCAGCGGCTATCTGAGGATGTCAATATCAGAATGTTTCTCCCATGGTCAGGAAGACAAACAAAGTAGGCGTTAGATAGATGAGTAGTAGTAGTATCAGTCTTGATCTGCAAAAAAGGAAATGTTATGGAGAATTTACAAGGGGAAAGGTGATCAGTACACCCATGAACAGTACAAGGCTCAAGCTAGGAAGGTTTCCAGCATAGTAAGGAAAGCTAAATCAGATTATGAGAAGACCTTAGCCAAGGAGATCAAGAGTAATGCCAAAGAATTCTTCCACTATGTTGCAAGTAAAAGGAAGAATGACTACAGAAGGATAACTTTAGGGGGCAGATGGTATTGAATGACCAATTCAGATGTAATTGTAGAGTTACTGAGTGATCACTTTTCAAAAGTCTATCACCCAAGTGAGGATATCTCTGTACTTGTAGCAATAACTAATGTGAGATTTGAAGTTAATAAATCAGAGGTACTTAGGATATTGCATAATTTAAATGCAAACACTGCTGTAGGTTTAGATGGAATATCAGCTTGGTTGTTGCTTGAATGTGCAAAGGAATTGTCAACGCCTCTTACTTGTTATTTAACTTAAGTTTGAACTCTGGTATGGTCCCCCTAGGGAGTGGAAGGAAGGCAAAGTAATTCCTTTGCATAAAGGTGGCTCTTAAACTGCAGTAGTTAATTACAGACCAATCACCATCTCAGGAGTGGTGGTAAAAGTATTGGAAAAGTTGGATAAAGACAAAATTCAAGAATGGGTTGGTCAGAATATGATTACTATTATTCACGCCTCGATGGAGTCAAAAGACTCATCGTTGGAGGTCCTTCCTAAGAACATAAAGTCTGTCAAGACTCTTCGAGCGGAGGTCCCCCCCCCCCCCCCCCCCCGCTAAGAAACACAAAGTCTATCATACCACTCCTTAAACTCATTGACCGTTCTCGCTCCCACCACTACATCAGGCAATGCATTCCACGCAAATAAACCACTCCTTACCCTCTTGCTCACAGTTTCCTTTCGTAACTTCCAGAAATGGCCTCTTGTCATCACTCCTTCCCGCTGTTCAACTGAGCGAAAGAACTCCCCAGTGTCAACCCTGTAGCCACCTCTCAACAGTTTAAAAGTCTATCCACCAAACTCTGCAGTCCACATTCCCTCAGCCGATCCTCATAACTATCCTTGTACAGTCCTGAAACCATCTTTGTCATCCGTCTTTGTATCCTTTCCACAGTTAATTTATCCCCTTCAAATCTTGGGGACCAAATCTGAGAAAAGTGTGGTCTGATCAGACTCTTATACACCGGAATGATAACCCTCTTATCTCTGCAGGTCAGTGTCCTTCTCATAATTGCAGCAATCCTCTGTGTTACCTTCACCACCTTTGCAATATGTCCCCTAAACTTCAGGTTTCTATCAATCATCAATCCAAGATCTCTTGTCTCCCCTACTTCCTCCAGTATAACTCCTCCCATAGAGTATGCAGCATCCCATCGATGTTTCCCAAACCTCGAAACCTTACATTTTGCTGCATTAAACTGACAACCCCCATTCATTTGCCCATCTATCTAGCTTATTTAAATCCTCTTGCAGGGATACCACATCTGCACAATTACTAATAATCCTTCCCAGCTTCGCATCATCTGCAAACAACTGAATATCCACTTGCAATCCACTGGCAATGTCATTGATATAAAGGTTAAACAATATAGGTCCTAGTACTGAGCCCTGTGGGACCCCACTTGTAACCCTCTGCCTCCTTGAAACTGCTCCACCATACACAACTCTCTGATACCTATCAGACAGTCAATCCTGAATCCAGTTGACCAATCTGACATCCAGACCCATGTGCTGCAACTTAAATATCAGCTTATCATGTGGCACCCTGTCAAATGCCTTCGCTAAATCTAAGAAAATTGCATTATATGCCTTTCCCTCATCTAATGTTCTTTGTAACTTTATTATAAAAGGCTAGCGGCTAGCATATTGCTAAAACAAGAGTGTCCCTTCACAAATCCATGTTGACTCTCACAGATAACATTACCCTCATCTGCCCAATGCTGTATACGGTCCCTCACTACTTTCTCCAAGATCTTAACAACTACTGATGACACACAGACTGGCCTATAAGTAGACACTTCCAGTCTGTTACCACCCTTATGCAATGGCACTATCTTACCTTCCTTCCATTCCCTGGGCACCTTTGCCGAAGCCAGACTTTTCATTGAAAAGCCAGGTTAAGGCACTGTCAGTTCCCTAGCACATTCTCTCAAAACTCGTGGTGAAATACCATCCAGTCCCACAGCTTTACTGACATCCAGAGTACTCAATATCTGAAACACACTCTCCTCCTGTACCTCTAAAGCTCAAACCAGCCCTATCCCTCTAGCATTAAGACTGACTCCTCTAGGATGAAATACTCCAATAAAGTGGTCATTGAACAATTCCACTATGTCCTCTGCATCATTCACTCTGTTCCCATTTTTATCCCACAATATTATTCTTCCATAGTCATTTCTCCTCCTACTGGCCACATAGCTTAAAAATTCCCTAGGATTTTCTTTGGATCTTAGCGCCAATCTCCTCTCATATTCCACTTTCGCTTTCCTCACCACACTAGTCACTCTTTTGGCCTGTGTCTTATATTCTTCATGTATCTTCTCTTCACCTGTCTCCTTATATCTCTTCCATAGCCTCTTTTTAGCATGCAATTCCTGTTTAATATTGTTTGTCATCCACTTTACTCCAAATTGTGTCCTCTTCTTCACTCGTGGTATAGAACTTACCATTGCTGCTAACAAATATTCTTTCACAATTTCCCACGCACTAATGATATCCCGACCTTCCAATTCCTCCCTCCATGAAACTTCCCGAAGTTGATGTCTAAGACTATTATAATCACCTGCATTATAATTCCACTTGCGTTCCCGTCTCTTTGATACTCCTGCATGTCTATTCATTTTCCAAGTCAAAACCATATGGTCACTCTCTCCAACTGGTGGGAGAGATGTCATCTCAGTTATTATCAACTCTTCTGATGCTATAACCAAATCCAAAACTCTTGAACCTCTTGTTCCCTCTGTTACATGTTGCCTAAGACATTTGTCCCTCAAGAATTCTAGAAATTCCATTCCCCTATTGCTACATGCATCTCCCTCTCTCCAATTTATACTGTAGTTAAAATCTCCCATAACAGTCATTCTTCTTGCACTTGCCAAACTTAGCTGTCTAAATATCTCCTGGTCCCCATCCTCTGTGCTCCTGGGTCTGTAGCAACACCCCACTAAATATCCTGTCTTGCCTACCTCTACCTCACACCATACGCTCTCAAAATCATTTGTCTCACTTCCTTCCAAAGCCTCCACTCTTAGAGGACATAGGTCATCACTTATCATAAGCAGAACCCCACCACCATGCTTTCCCCTCCTATCCTGATGAAAAATGCTATACCCAGCGACTTCTATTCCTGTTGTTATACCCCTTCTCTCAACCACGTCTCAGTGATTGCAATAATTTTTGGCCAGGCTGATGCTATCTGCACCACCAATTCCTCTCCCTTATTCCGGATACTCCTGGCATTTGTATAAAGCATATCAATGTCATTGTTTCTATACCCAGCATTATCCCTTCTAGACTCCACTGGGCTCAGTGTTACCTGACATCGTCTCCCTTCTCCCAAGTATCCATTCCCACAAGAGGCCACCTCTGCTATCATCCTCACTGGGACACACTAACTCATTCAGAACAGCAATCGCTCCAGTTGCCTACGTCTTTCCTCATTCAAATGTAAACGGTCTCTCGCATACAATTCCTCTCTTTCCTCAAACGCACTCCAAGCATCCACATATACCAGTCCTCTCTTGTCACACATTCTCGCGATTATGCCATTCATTATCACCGCTCTTCTGCTCAGCTCATCATTATCATATCTAGGCAACACGCACACTATTTTTTCTTTCTCTGTCTTCTTCCGTACAGTCTCAAGCAAAAATCTCATATCTCTCTCTGCCCTACTTACATTACCACTCAAGTCATTCGTTCCTACCATCACAATCATCTCATCCACCCTTTCGCCTCTCTTAATTTCCATAGCCACCCTTTCTATTGTTCGTCCTGGCAAACACTCCTCACGCATCCTATCTTGAACACCACGGATCGTTGAGTCACCATACATTATACCTCTTACCATACCTCTCTCTCCTACTGTTTCCATTCTCTCCTCTTCTTTCATTCCCATAGGTCTCTCTCATTCCCTCTCCTCTACTGCTATTCTCTCTTCTAGCATTCCCATACCTCTCTCTCTCCCCTACTGTTTCCATTTTTTCCACTTCTAGCACTTCCATATCTCTCTCTCATTCTGTCTCTCCTACTACTGTTTCCATCCTCTCGTCTTCTAGCATTCCCATACCTCTCTCTCTCATTCCATCTCTCCTACCGTTTCCATTCTCTACTCTTCTAGCACTTCCATATCTCTCTCTCATTCCATCTCTCCTACTGTTTCCATCCTCTTGTCTGCTAGCATTCCCTCTCTTCTACTGTTTCCATTCTCTACTCTTCTAGCACTTCCATATCTCTTTCTCATTCCATCTCTCCTACTGTTTCCATCCTCTCGTCTGCTAGCATTCCCATACCTCTCTCTCATTCCCTCTCTTCTACTGTTTCCATTCTCTCCTCTTCTAGTACCCCACATAACTCTCACTCATACTCCCTAAATTCTCTCTCTCCCCTTCTCTGATTCGCCTTGTATTTATCTCTTCTATTCTCCTAATCTTATCTTTCATACTTCTGCTCTCATTCACAAGACATTGTACCTTCTCTTTCAGCTCATCTATCTCCCTCTGCAGGTCAGTCACTCTTAAATTAAATTCACTCTCCCAAACAAAACCATCTCCTGAACTTTCACAGTCACTCACACCTTCCACACTATCAACTATTATTTTCTTATTCATATATATATTTTTTTCATTCTCTCCTATCACACTATTTGTCTTCCTACGTTCATTCCCCGTTCCTGGAGCAACGAGGTCGGATATCGATATTTCTAATGCACTTATTTCCTTCAACTGCCTGCATTTTGCGCACATACGCTCTCCGCTCTCTTTCACAAGCCACATATCCAATTCCCGAGACGCATACATGCCGCAAGTACTGCATGCCACAATGTCCTTTGTGGTATTGTGATGTTGCTTATAAATTGCTTATGCTATTCTATAAGGGACCAGCATGGTTTTGTTAAAGGTCGATCCTGCCTTAGCAATTTATTAACTTTTTACAACAGAATGACATCTGAGCTGGACAAGGTGAATGGCTACACTGCGATATTTCTGGATTTTTCTAAGGCTTTTTACAGGTTACAACATGGAATACTATTGTGCAAATTAGAGCAGATGGGGATGGATAATAAACTGGTGATATGGATAAGAGAATGGCTCATGGTGAGATACCAGAAAGTAGTGTATGGAGGAGCAGAGACCAGGATGAGGCAGGTGACCAGTGGTGTGCCTGGGCCGTTATTGTTTAATTTGTACATAAATGATATAGGAAGTGTCTTAAAGGGAGATATTCAATTGTTTTCTGATGATGCAAAGTTCGGTAGTGCAATAAAAATCAAGCTAATGTTGAGAGTTTGCAGGATGATTTTAATAAGCTGGCAAAATGGGCAAAAGGTAATGGATGTCAGTTCAATGTTGAAAAGTGTAAAGTTATGCATTTTGGGATTAAAAGATTATCAACTGTGTACTACATTGATGGAATGGTACTCCAAGAGATTGATGAGGCTAGGGACTTGGGGGTCTTGGTGGATAGGGAGATGAAGTTCAGAGGACACATAGCTAACGTGTCCAAGACTGCACATAGGATTACTTGGTTATTGAAGAACACACTAACATTCAGAGATAAAGAGGTTACTTTTCCCCTTTATAAGGCAATGATAATTCCACATGGTGTGGTTAAGGGTCAAAGCTGTATAACTGAGATGAGACCTCCACATAGCCTTTAAAGGAATGCAGAGAACCGACCAGGGCTTCTGACCTAATGTCCAATCCTCACCTTCTCGTGGTGCACCCTGTTGGATATCTACTTTGATACTGAATGAACGAGGATGGGCTGGCAATTTGGGATTTAGCTGACCAAATTGTATTCTTATTGATTAAACCAAAATAAAAAATGATGGTACAACATGACAAAATTTCATGACGGCTGGGGCATCGCCCAGTTAAACAAGGCCCCCGTTGTTTTCGCCTGGGAACCAGGGCGAACAGCAAAAAGTCAGCTACTGGAAGAAATCTGAAAACAAACCCCAACTCAACATCACCAGAGTTAAAGATCGGTACTATCAACGTAAGAAGCCTGAATGACAAAGAAATGGAGCTAGCCGAGGAATTAGATAAGTACCAGATCGACATAATAGGGGTGACTGAAACAAATAAGACCAAAACTGGTGAGATCTTTCTGAGTAATAAATACAAAATGTTATATTCAGGCAATGACAATCAAGGAAAAGGAGTAGCCATAGTATTCAACACAAAATACGAGGCCAATTTTCTTGAATTGCAGTCAGTCTCAAGTAGAGTAATGTGGGCAAATATGAGAATGGGGAACTGGACAATGAGACTTTTTTGTGCCTATGGTCCCACAGAAGGTTCTACTAAGGTAGAAGTGGAGGAATTTTTTGAGACTTTAGAAAAAGCAACTGACACAATGAAAAAGGAAAAGTTGTTCCTTGTTGGGGATCTAAATAGCAGAGTAGGAAATGATTGTGAGACATACAAAAATATTATGTGAAAATTTGGAGAAAAGAGCAAAGCTAATAATAATGACAAATATCTGTTGGATTTCTGCACATGACATGGACTGGTTATTACTAACACCATGTTCCAACATAAAAATGTGCACAAATTCACATGGAGAGAAGAGGCAAGGAATAAGAAAAGTCTCATCGACTATGTTATTGTTGATAGTGATATTTTCTCCCTGGTGCAGGACACCAAAGTGTACAGGGGATTTGAAATTGGAAGTGATCACTATTTAGTCTTGAGCAGGATAAAATTGAATTTCATATTGAAAAGAATAACATGTAAGAAAGTTTTAAAGCGAATAAAAGTTGAGCAGCTCTCAGATGTGAACTGTAGACTAAAATACAGAAAGATTATTAAAAAAAAATGAAAGAGTTTGAGAACAGGAATCAAACCTTGGAAATTCAGTGTCAATCCTTGAAGAAAACATTGATTGATTCTGCCAGAGAGGCATGTGGTGAGGTTGTCTGCAAGGATAAAAAACAAGAAGTGGACACATGAAGTTAAAGAGGCAGTGAAGGAAAAGAAGAAAGCATATCAAAAATTCCTGTCAAATAAGTCAGCTAGTGCTCTTAGAGAATATAGAGACAAATGCAAGAATGCTAAACACTGTGTAAAACTAGCTAAACAAAAGTCATGGGAGGACTTTGGCAAGAATATAGAAAATAAATATCAAGAAGGCGGCAAAATATTCTGGAGGTTGTTGAAGAAGCTTAGGAATGGAGGAAAGAGTGCTATAAAAGGAGTTAGAGATGATAAAGGTGACATGAATACAGGAGAAAAAGATATCTTTGAAATATGGAGTAATTACTCTGAAAAACTGCTAAATGAAACAAGCAGTGATGACAGCACAGTCGGAAAAAACACTGACCAGGCATGCAATCAGGAATACATATCCATACTTGAAGTAGAAAAAGCCATCAAAGGCTTGAAATGTGGAAAGGCAGCAGGAGTAGATGATATTCAACCAGAAATGCTGAAGTATGGTGGTATAAAAGTCTTACAGTGGCTGCACTGCAATATTCAGAAAACCTGGACAGAGGGACGAATTCCCGATGATTGGAGTAGAGCTCTCATAGCACCCATATATAAAAAGAGAAATAAAACTGAATGTAAGAATTACAGAGGTATTTCCCTACTGAGTGTTCCTGGCAAGATCTATGCAAGTATACTTGAGAAACGGTTGAGAAGAATTGTAAAAGAAAAGCTGGGTGAAGAACAAGCTGGATTCAGGCCAAATAGAGGCGGTCAGAATCAGATCTTCACTTTAGTCAAGAAAGCATGGGAATATAACAAAGATCTGTATTTAAGTTTTGTCGATTTGGAAAAGGCATATGACAAGGTGCCAAGAGAGAAGCTATTCAATACAATGCAGTTATATGGCGTCAGTGGGGCATTATATATCAAGCAATATTTAGTCTTTATTTGAGTTGTAAGTCAGCAGTTAGTATTGAAGGAAGTACAGGAAGATAGTTTAATGTTAAATCTGGTGTGAGACAAGGATGTACATTATCCCCTCTGTTATTCGTTATCTATATGGATTACATTATGAAGGAAAGTGGTATTAAACATGATATCAAAATTGGAGATGTTAATGTCAGCTCTTTGCTTTATGCGGATGATGTTATACTTCTAAATAAATCCGCTACAAGTCTGCAAGATTCCCTGACTAAATTGAATAACTGTTGTAATAGATATGGTATGAAGGTCAGCAATAAAAAGACAAAGACAATGAAAATAAGCAGAATCATTGAAAATGTCAATTGTGTTGTGAATGTAGAACCTGTGGAACAAGTAAAACATTTCAGCTTCTTAGGCACGATTTTTACTGAAGATGGTAAATTAAATATAGAAATAGATAACAGAATCAGCAAAGCTGGTATGGTGGGAAGTCAATTGAATAAATTCAATGGAATAAGAGAGAAATTAGTCGGAATACTAAATTAGCTGTATACAAGACAGTGTTCAAACCAGTTTTAACTTATGGATCTGAGAGCTGGGTCAGAAGTAAAACACTTGACCAAAGACTAGAGACTGCAGAGATGAGAGTCCTGAGAAAGATTAGAGGCATGAGCAGATGGCATCAATGGCAATATCATATTAAAAATGAGGATATTAGGAAAGAACTTGACATTGTCAGCATCCAGGAATGCGTTAGCAGAGCTAATCTCAGGTGGTATGGTCACTTAAATAGAATGGGAGAGAAAAGATTAGCAAAACAAGTGTTCTCTGCCAGGTTGGCAAGAAAATGACCCAGAGCAAGGCCAAGATATAGGTGGATTGATACGGTACAAAGTGCCTTAGACGATAGAAATATAAGATCTGATAATGTTGTAGTTTTGACAAGTAACAGACTGATTTGCAGGAAAATTGTAGATAGGAAGTTAGTAATGATGTAATTTTTTCATGTACTATCATATCCTGTACACCCCTTGAAGGTGCATGGCAGGAATTTGATGATGATGATGATAATTCCACATTTGGATTACTGTGCTCAAGTCTGGCACCTGGATTCCTCGGAGATGAGGAGGTTGTGAAGAGGGTTCAGAGGAGAGTGACTAAATTGGTGAGTGATGTAAAAAATTCTCCCTACATTGATAGATTGAGAGCTTGTAGATTTCCGAGGTTGGTTGATAAGTGTAGAAGACGGGGGATATGATAGAAACATTTAAGTTAATAAAAGGTTTTTATAAGATTGATGCAGGGGGAAATATTTCCCCTGCATTAATCTTATAAACACCTTTTTTCGAAATATTTCAGCTGTGTGATAGTGATGGAAGAACAAGAGGTCATCCCTGGAAATTAAGAAAAAGTGTGGTTAACACAGATGTGAAAACGAGGTGTTTCTCCTGGAGGGAGGTGAATGAGTGGAATACATTGCCTTTACAGACGAAGAACTCAGTTGTGAGTTCTTCGTCTGTAAATTAATTCAAGAAGAGATATTGTTTTGGTTGTTTGAGTCTCCTGCAATGAGTCTACTACTCCATTTAAATACCCGTAATAATAATGATAAATCTAACAAATAAGCTTAGGAGCTGACTTATTTCTGACTTTAGAATAGGACAAAAAATAGGACTTTAGATCTTTTGTCCATTGCAATTGTACCACAAAATTTTTATAGTAATAGTAGTAGTAATAGTAATGCCATACTAATAGTAGCGAATGTATATAAGCAGTTAATGAAACATCTCTGTGGTAAAATTGTGTGGTGGTGTTAATACCGTTAAAAATAAGTAACGAATATCCGTCACCACCTAAACTTATCTGTTAGATTGATTATTTTTCATAGAGAAGATATTGTATATAAAGTGCGACAATTCGTTAAGTTGAAATTGTCCAGAAAATTGAACAGATTAGCCTTCCTTAAACGATGCCGCTGCAACGATATCATTCCATCTTTTCTGAAATTTAAAGCAATGTTACAATCAGAAAGTCACATCGTATTTATCGCCGGGCGAGATTAGCGCTTTTCCTAGAACAAATTGGCACTACTTGCATAGAACTTAGTAAGCTAAACAGCTCTATCACTGCTCTACAACAAGAACTACTCAACGTGTTAAATCCTGAAATGTGGACTGTCCTACATCACATCTCCGAAGTTGCAGCAAAAAAAGAATTTACAAAAATAAAAAGCAGACACCTGAAGAAATATGAACTCCTACAACAGCTCCAACATACAAAGTCCCGACCGCAACTTCAATGAGACCATGTGGTTGTAAACCTATCGTCGGAAACACTCACTGAAGAAGCCTAGAACTCTTTCAGTCAAGGGCATAACTTTGCCGTCATTCCCAAACAAATTCCTAAATTACAAATTATGATGAAAGTAGAATCGGGTATCCACGATCTTCCGCTGGAAATGGCCAGTAATGTGTGACTAGATATAGCAATTCGTGTGTAGAGGCTTTGCTGTGAGGACATAATGTTGGAGGCTTAATGGATTTTTTTACAACACTCAGAAAGGATTAAAACAGAATTTAATACTTCCTATATTTTGTCCTAGTCACTAGGACATCAACGGGGATTACAACAACAACAACTAATGTAACATTAGCACAAATATCATATGTGGTGGGGCTTATATGCTGTGTGTAGGTTGTACTTTTTTAGAATCTTGGCTATTTTTTCAGATGTGCCGCAGATGTAGGGTATGGTGATGGCATTTTTAAAATTGTGTTGATGAGAAGGATGGGGAATGAGGGAGGAACTGATTATTTTTTTGATACTGTGATTACTGTAGCCATTGGAGAGGAAAGTGCTGTGTATGTGGTTAAGCTCAGTAGTGAGGGCAGTTCCACTGGAACAAAGATTGTGGGCTCTCTTGGTAAGAGTTTTAATAATGCCATATTGTTGAGAGGGGTGATGGTGGGAGAGTTTTTGAATGTATCTGCCTGTGTGTGTGGTTTTTCTGTATTCGGTGAAGGCAAGTGTATCATTGGCAGGCGTGTAACTAAGATGTCTAGGAAGGGTAAACAATTGTTCTTTTCCTTTTCCATAGTAAACTGGATTATTGGATGCCACAGTCGTTCTTAATACTAGTGAATATAATCGTAAAATGAATGTTATCCTCCCGAATTGCGCTACCTACATCCCGCTAGAACACGACCCCACAAAAACACAAGTTAAGAAACTAAAAATCTTACTGAAAAAAGTCTCTTCCTGGCCCCCTGACATCATGAAAAAACATAACCCCCCCCCCGAATATACTGTTTACCAAAAATCCACAAACCCAATTTCCCACTCAGACTTATAGTAGATGCCACCAATGCACCTTGCTACAGACTGTCTAAACAGCTGGCCAACTCTCTGACCCCCCCCCCCCCCCCTTACTGGAAGGTCCACTTCCTGTATAAAAAACTCGACCCACTTTAAAGCCCTCATAGAAAATTTAACCTTGAATAATGCAGACATATTGGTAAGCTTTGATATCTCCTCTATGCTTACCAATATTCCCTTAACTGAACACCTTATTTCTCTTAGAAAACATTTTTCCGTCTGACATCTTAGATCTCTTTTCCTTTGCCATTAATTGTGGGTATTTTTCTTGGAAGGGACCGTCATGGGTCCCCCCCCCCCCCACCCCTCTTGCCAATTTCTATATGGAAGATTTCGAAAAACGAGCCATGGACTAAGCCCCACTCAAACCTTCTATCTGGCTAAGATATGTAGATGATGTGTTCTCTATTTGGCCTCGTAGTCCAGACACGTTAAACTCCTTCCTCAGTCATCTCAATAGCCTACATCCAAGAATCCAGTTTAGTATGGAAAAGGAAAAGAACAATTGTTTACTCTTCCTTAGACACCTTAGTTACACGCCTGCCTAATGATATACTTGCCTTCACCGTATACAGAAAACTCTCTCACACACACACACACACAAGCAGATACATTCACAAACTCTCCCATCATCATCCCTCTCAACAATATGGCATTATTAAAACTCTTACCAAGAGAGCCCACAATCTTTGTTCCAGTGGAACTCTCCTCACTACTGAGCTTAACCACATACACAGCACTTTCCTCTCCGATGACTATAGTGATCACAGTATCAAAAAAATAATCAGTTCCTCCTCCATTCCCCGTCCTTCTCGTCATCAAGATTTTAAAAATGCCATCACCATACCCTACATCCATGGCACATCCGAAAAAATAGCCAAGATTCTAAAAAAGTACAACCTACACACAGCATATAAGTCCCTACCCAAATTTGCTACCCTTATCCGTTCTACAAAAGATCAGCTCCCTCCTCTCTCTCTCTGCCTGGAGTTTACAAAGTACCCTGTTCCTGTAAACTGGCATACTTTGGACAGACAAGCAGATCAGCATCCATCTGCCTGGAGGAACACAAGTCTTACATCTGTAAACACAACTATGGTCATTCAGGCTTGGCTGACCATGTCTTGGACACTACCCACAGGGTATCATGGAAGAAAACCACCATGCTCCACCACAGCAAATTCAAGAAAGAGAGACTATTCTTAGGATAGTCTCTCTTTTGGTTGATTTCTGAGAGCTCTCAGAAATCAACCAAATCTTAATAAATATTGCATTAAGCTTCCGAAGATTTGGGAAACATTCATCACCAGAGGTCCCACCTTACATTCCAGGCCACCTACAACTGCCCTTAGAGGGCGCTCCACCTAGATAGGACCTTAGTGTCACCCATGTGGTTGGGCTTAGTATTGTATGATATTGGTGCTAATGTTACATTAGTTGTTGTTGTAATCCCCGTAGATGTCCTAGTGACTAGGACGAAATATAGGAAGTATTAAATTCTGTTTTAATCCTTTCTGAGTGTTGTAAAAAATCCATTAAGCCTCCAACATGATAGATATAGCAAGTGTTCTAAACAAGGCTAAACCTCCAAAAAGCTACATGCCATGTAATCAAATAACTGCCCTAAAACAGTTATATTAGAATAAAAATATTATTATTACAAAAGCCGATAAAGGAAATGCAACAGTTAACATGAATCAAGAAGTGTATAACAGAAAAATGCAAGATCTCTTATGTGATGGTTCGACATATCAAATTATACATCGAGACCCCACGATGTCTCAAAGGAAAGAGGATCGAAAATTACTGAAAAAAGTGATGTCATGGCCCAAAGAAATCATCAGGAAAATAAAACCAATTCATGTTAAGCCACCTCATATTTATGGATTACTAAAAATCCACAAAACTAATATCCTCCTACGTCCCATAGTCGATAGCATAGATAGTCCCACATATAAACTGGCCCAGCATTTAGCCAAGTCGCTTGTCCCCCTTACTGGCAACTCCTCTGCTTTTGTGAAAAATTTAGTCTATTTCAAAACATTGATTAAAAATCTTATCCTAAAAAATCCAGACATAATGGTTAGTTTTGATGTCACCTCTTTATTTACTTATAGACACTCTTGATTTAATCAAGTCTAAATTTAACCCTGATATTTTTGAATTATTTAAATTTACTATGAATGCAGGGTACTTTACATGGGGAGGAAAATTCTACAAACAGATTAATGGTACTGCAAAGTTACCATGCAGTACCATTAATCTTACCACAGCTATATACAAGCCACAAGTGTGGTTACGCTATGTAGATGTGTTTGCCATCTGGCCCCATGGACAAGACACTTTGGATGCGTTTGTCACCTACCTAAACAGCCAATACCCCAAAATCCACTTCACAGTAGAAAAAAAATTTAATAACTGTTTACCATTTCTTGACACATTACTTACCCGCCTTTTAGATGGATCACTATTGTTTTCCATTTACAGAAAGCCTACACACACAGGAAGATACCTACATAAACAATCACATCATCATCCAGTCCAACAGTATGGCATTTTAAAAACACTTACACACAGAGCCATTTATTCTAACGATATAGCTCTGACCACATAACTCCAATATCTGCGCCATACGTTCTTAGCCAACAGCTATAATCCCTACAAAATAGATAAAATACTACATAGGCCCATTACTCTGCCCTTTCCCAATACACAAGAACACAACATGACCATTTTTATTCCCTATGTCAGAGGTACATCAGAAATGATAGCCAAAGTATTAATGAAACATGGCCTTCGCACCACTTTTAAACCTCCTGTCAAACTAGCAACTCTGATTCGCTCGCCTAAGGATAAACTTCACTGATTAGCACACCCAGGAGTGTATGAAGTTCCCTGTGACTGTGACTTGGCTTATTATGGGCAAACAGGAAGATCAGTTAACATCTGCCTGGAAGAACATGAAAAATACATTCGCTACTATTACTATGGCAAGTCAGGACTGGCTGACCATGCTTTGGACACTCCTTCACACAGGATTAGGTGGAGGAAAACGAATGTGCTATTTAGGAGTCGTTACAGATCTGAAAGATTATTTTTTGAGTCAGCAATGGATTTGAAGAATTCTCCCAACCTTAACAAATATGGTTACATTAATTTGCCAAAAATTTGGGAGACTGTTATCCTAAGAGAAACTCCTGCATAGCTTTTTTTTTTTCCTTTAGAGGGCACCAAAAAATAGGACTTTAGATCTTTTGCCCATTGCAATTGTATTGTTTCACTCACTGTCGCGTTTACAAGTGTGTTGTGCTCTGATGATGCCGAGTTGAAATTCAGCAAAATATAAGCAGTTAATAAAACATCTCTTTGGTAAAATTGTGTGGTGGTGTTAATATCGTTAAAAATAAGTCACGAATAATAATGATATTGTTAAAACTCCATATGTTATTTTATTTTATCTAGTTCACACATGAAAGGCCACATGACCTATAGCACATTAATGCCATGTGTGAGGTAAGAGGAATAAAAGAAAGGAGGAATCCGTTGACATTTTTGCTCGAACAGTTGAGGGTTGTAATAATTTTCGGTGAAGGCAGAGTGGGAGAGACTGTTACACAGAACAGAAGTAAAGGAAATAAAACAGGAGGCAGTGAAATTGGTTTGGTGAGTTTTAAGATGGACTGTAAAAGGGTGATGGTTAGCACTGGCTCTTGTTTTAATGATTTCGGAGGAGTGCATGGGAATAGTAGTGGCCAATTCAGCAGAACCCTATCCAAGAAAGTTTCTGTAGAAGAGGCACAAGACAGAAACTGAATATCTGTGAGAGAGAGGGGCCATTAATTAGCTGGATTGCCCTCTTCTGACAGAATTGAGCAATTTTAGAGAGAATGTTTGGTGTACCACCCCAAATATGGGAGCAATACTCCCATATTTGGGCTGGGCAGATTTGGGCTTTGTATAGAGTTAGCAGCTGTGAAGGTTTGAAGTAGTGTCTTGTTCAAAAAATACACTAAGTTTTTTTGGTGCTGCAGAAGCTATAGTTGAAATGTGATCAGTTCAAGAAGAGAGAGAGATTTGATTGTGCCTGGATGTCACAGTATTATTGAAGGCATGTGAGCTCTTTCTTGCGAGCGATCAAACAGGACTATGTTTTGGTGGCACTGAAGTTTACAAGGCTTTCCTTGCTGATCTGTGATGTAGGTAGATCTTGAGGATTTTAATATTTGATCACTACAAGGTTTGTCAAATGGAAAGGAGGAATGGGGTGTACTGTCATTTTCAAAGCTATGGATAAGATTGAAGTCTGAGAGAGCAGGTCATTTATATACAAAAGTAAGAGAGTGGGTGAAAGAACAGAGCCCCGGGGTACTCCTGCATTAATGGGAGAATCTGTGGAGAATAAATCATCCATGACACATAGTGAACAATCATTGAGAAAGTTGGCAATCTAGTTATAGAGTGAGGATGGCGGTTTGTTAATTAGGCCCATGTACCAAACCTGGTCGAATGTCTTTGAAATGTTGAGGGAAACCACGTGAGTTTCTTAACTTTCTCAGTCTTGTATTGTAACTGTTTATGCCTATTCATAATGTAACATCTTTCTTAATTTCTAAAGTTTTCCAGTTTGGTATAGCATTCTGTCATTCTGGATTGTTATTCATATTGATCCTAATCATGGTTTTCAGATGGACTTGATTCAATAATCACCTTTCCATTTGCTTTGAGTCATCTTTGTAAACTACATTATTGGAGTTAATCCCATGGTTCTCACTTTTAGCATCTTCTTCCTGAAGTTCTATATGGCAGAATTTGCCGTGGGGGGGGGCTATTTTTTTTGTATGATTAAAACTGTATAATGTGCAATAGAAAGATGAGATCGGGAGACTCAAATCTCTTCATTGCTCTATGTTACAGCCTTTATGGCCATTCTGTTTATGTTTATAAGTTTCAGGAATTGAGTCCTGTTAGTTGTCTTCACTCTCAAGCTAGTAATGAAAAAGTGCTGCTTGCATCTATCAGAAATTCACCAGTGCTTAAGTTTTCCAGATTTTCAGGGTTCAACCAAACTTTCATAGCATCTATAGCAGCCCAGAGTCCAGATTTCTCCACCATACCTCACCCCTAAAGCCTTCGCATACTTTTCTGTTGTTCGCCTTCTACAATCAGGGCATTTAGGAGAGGAGGGGGAAAATGAAATTGATCTTTCACCTAAAGACCTTCACAAACAATTATTATGTCCATAGCGGTTCAATGCAACCCATTGGTTGAAGAGCATTTTATTATCCACCGCTGCTATCCATTCTGCCAATCAAATTTCTGGGCTAGGTGAGAAATGTCGACCAGGAAATCTGCCCTTGAATCTATCTTAAGTGATGATGAAGTAATGCCTGTTGTCAGTGTTCCCTCTAAGCTGTGCACATGTGCATGCATATACCAGTCAGAAGGGGAGTGCACATATTAGTAACTCTATGCACAAATTATTTCTTTTCAGAATTTCTTATTTACAGTGTGAATGTACAATAAAAACGAATTAGACAAATCACTTGTCACTTATTTTACTCAGGTAATTTCTCCAGTGTCTCCACTCTAACCCAGTGGTTCTCAAACTTATTTGGCTGACTGCTCCCTTTTTCAAAAAAAAAAAAAAAAATTATTCAGCATTCTGCTGGAAACTACTTTCCAAGACCTGACCAGCTCTACCTGATACATATGAAAATCAGATCGGCAGTTCTCCAGTTTTAAGCAAACAAACAGATAGATATAGAAACAAATTTGTGTTTTATTATGCATCTAATAGAGATTTTTGAAGTTTGGAAATAAGACACCTAGAACTGAAATTTTAAAACTGTTTATTGAAATCAACAAAAGAAACATAAATTGCATGTAAACATAGGACAAGTTGGAGCAGAAAATTTAATAACACTATTAAATATTAAGAAAACAAACAAATTGCACATATGTAAGTATTGCACATAAAGTAGTAAATAAATCAGTAATATTAAAAATAATCCTAATGAGAAAGATGAGCCTGGTGTGCTGCTGCTACCAATTTATTGATATTTGGCTCTATATTTGTCAGCAGCATTTTTAAATCGCTGCGATCAACGCTATTTGCAGTTGGTTTCTTTTTTTTTTACTTAAGATTTATGACTGCTCTGAACCCACGTTCCACTAAATATGATGATTGAAATGCGATTAAAAACTTTTTTACTACAGCCCCACAATCCAGGATAAAGTATGGGCATCTGTTTTTGCAACTAGAACTGTTGGTATCTGTTTTTGAATTTTAATTTCAATTCCTCATTTGTTGTTACTTCTATCAGTTCTTGTAATTGTAAAGATTCTTCTGTGTTTGTACTTGAAAAAAGGTCCAAAACCGAATCGAGTATTTTCATTTCAAGAATTTAAATCACTGGTTGAAATCGCAATGGAGAGCCTCCAAGTGCTGAGCACGTCTTCATCACATTTTTCCACTGTTGATAGATTTGGAAATTGGCTGAATTCTTCTCATCCTAAGTTTTGTTTGTACAAGAGAAGTTTTGACACAAACACAGAAATAACAGTTTATGGTTTTATTAAATTCAACTGATCGTCTTGGAGGCTTTAGATTTGTTTCATTAAATTTGTTAAACAGGTCGGTCAAATAAGCTATATCACTTTTGAAATTAATCAAGTTGTCTCATAAAGAATCATCTCTGTTTTCTAAAACTTGTAGCACTGAGTCAGAGTTTATAAAATCGATTCAAGCAGCCTTTGATAGCCAGTGGACGTCTGTATGGAGCAGTAAGTGATTGAATTCTTCATCGTTTTCAATAAAAAGTTGTCCAAACAATCTGTCATTCAATGAATGACCTTTTATTTTGTTGACTGCTGTAATTACATAATGTGTAATTACCTGTGTAGGCGATCACTCAGGTATTTGGCAACAATATGTTGATGATGAATCACACAGTGTATAGTGAATGCATTTGGCACTGCCTCCTTCAAATATGCAATAAAACAGCGGTGGTACCCTACCATCGTTGGAGCACTATTGGTAGCATCTCACAAGATTTTTTCAGAGGGATTTCTTTTCTTTAAAAAACTCTTCTAATGCATGAAATAATTCTTTCATGAAATAAATAAGTTTTACATTGTTTCAGAATTGTGTTACAATGCTTGTAACACAATTCAGAAACAATGTAAAACTGATTTCATACATCTTACATATTTATAGTATTATACAGTGAACAAATCATAACATGCACATGTTCCTGCCGATGTGTACTGGACTTTGTAAAATCCCGATCACTTGAAAGTGTGCTCCCGCCACACTTTGCTTGTGAAGACCTGTCATCAGACTTCAACACTGATTGGCTGCAACTTGCATTTGTATGTTTCCTTGGAAAATAAAGTGACCGTTATGAACTTTACTTACATTATACAACAGTTATATCATCAAAATTTTTGATGATAAATTTTTTTAGCGCCTAATTTTTGTCCATTATGCTTTCACCACTTCCTTACTGGAATTCAACATCTCCTTTTGCTCATGAGACAACTACTGCCCTTCTGGATCATTCCAGCACCCCAAGGGTGGTACAGTCCACTTTGGGAACAAGTGCTCTAACCCATTCCAACATAATACAGTTTAATTAGTTACTTTTAGCATCTACTGTGTGGACAAAAGGCTACTGACATCAATAAGTTGCACAGGGATTCGTTTAGAGCAGTGTTTCTCAAAGCATGGTACGTGAAGACCTTTTGCGTACCCCTGGGGGGTATGCGAAAGGTCTTCAGGGGGTATGTGGTAATTTTCGGCTATGCATCATTAATGCAGGGAATCATTATATTGCTCAACAAATAGTGCAATTAGAGACAACTGGGATAAAAACGGCACTAACTAATGAATCACATCTCCCCTCCAACAGAAACTGCTGTATAGACTCACGCAAAACCATATGTTGGCAGTGCAACATATGGTTTTGCTTGACACCACCCCGTTGTGAACATGTTAAAACTAAGAAATATATAGTGAATGTTTTCAGATATTATGGAATTCGGTTGAAGAGAATTATCATTTCAACTGTTGAAATGCTAATTTGTCTTTGGTTCCCGCAGTCCTTTGTTAATACCGCACCAATCATATGCACTTCTTCATAGCTGCTCTTTTATGTATCTCAAGTCTTGTAAATTACTGGTAATTTTTGCTTGAAATAATGAGAAAGAAGATGAAACTATTTGAGTAGATGACTTTGACGATGCACACAAGGAAACTGTTCTCTATGCCTAAAGTAGCGATAGCAAGTAGGAGCTTCTTGGTAAATCACACCATTTGCAGTTTTTTTCTGTAAACTTTAGTTTCTGAAAATCCCCACATGTATTTCACACCACAATTTTTTAGCTTTAATTTTGGAGAAAAAAGTGAGAGTTTTATTTGAGTAAATACGGTAATTCTTAAGTATGGATCATTAAATATGGATTCAACCCACAAAAAAGAGCAATATAGCAAATACAAGTAGCTGTAAGCAACAAGAATATGTTGATATTGCATCTGGATCAAATGAAATTGATAAGGGTGTGTTGTCTAGCATCTCTAGAAAACCAGCAAGGAAGAAGATGAAAAATCTTCGTAAGTATGATATGAATTACTGTACTTGAAATGTGGATTTTCATGGACGGGAAATGAAGAGGAACCTATTCCAAATTTTGTTCTATTAAAAATAAATCATAATTTTGTTTACATGAACATATAAATTTAAATAACATAAACATTTACAATGAAATATACTTTATTTATTTATTATTTGATAAGGGGGTACTTGGTAATAATAAATATTTAAGAAGGGGTATGTGGATATCTGAAGTTTGAGAAACACTGGTTTAGAGTGTTCAGTACACTTGCTTGAATTTATCAAACTGTGATGGATTTTTGTAGCTATGCAGGTGTAACCAAATTAAGTTATTGCTTGCAATTTTACAGGCCATAGCTAGATGAAAAAGGGGCAACATTAACGATGAGAAATGTTACATTTAGTGCACACAGGAGTTGGCAAAAATGAGAGGGAATATTACCCGTTGTTTCTAACAATTGTTATTTTTGAGAAAACTAAGGTTACAGCAGTTGAGTGAATTGATCATTGATTTTATCTCCTTTTTAGAATGAGCAATATATATATATATATATATATATATATATCAGGGACTTATATTCAGTGTTATATTCAGAATAGCAATATCACCAATATTATGTTTTTACATTTATTCTTGTTAAAGTATCCCCTAATTGTTTCTTGGCTTCGTGTGATTCCTAAAATTAAACGCAATATGCAATGCCTCATGAAGAGGACACTTTTCTATGCGCAAACATTGCATCACATTCGTCTTAATAGCCTGGGTTGTGCAGTCACAAATATGGACACATTTGAGCCCTTTGAGCACATGTGTAGATGGTGCACGGGTCAAACTCTTAGCGTTCCAGTAGTTTTAAATTACCCAGAAGGCGAGTCAGGGTGTGTGCTGAGACATTAGCAGCACCCAAAAATCAAGTGGCTGTGATTGTGTGATTGGTTATTGTGTCAACCAATGCAACTAAACATTGTCATTTGTCATGCGTTTTAGTTTTTCTGAGTTTTATCTGTTTTTCATGCATTAAGTGTGAACTGACGTGTTTAGGACACTGATCTACTGAATGTCCTGTTTTCTACCAGAGCTTTCCCGGAGTGGATGATTAATTATAGTTGATGGAGGTTAGAACTTGAGTGTAAGTAAAATGATTTATTTCAGCCTTTCTTTGATTCAATTAGGCTAAATAATTTTCCAAGTGATTACTTTTTTGATTTCTGTGTCTATTATAGGGCTATATTGAAAAATACTATCAAAACTCAAATTATCCATGTCACTCTGGTATTTGCCAATAATAATCTAATCTCGCCACATAGCCTAAACTCTTTCTGCTTCTCACGTAAATGCCACTGAGAAGCATAGCTATTGTCTATTTGCTTTCCATATTTAAAATCATATTAATTGATACATTATTCAAGTTATCCTAACAGTTAATTGCATTGTGCCAATTAAGATGAGTACTGATGCGGCATGTAATCTTAAAGCTTTCATACATCGATAAAAATGCAATCATACCATCAAATTGATGTGACTTTTGTAGTGTGAGTTGTATAAGCCACATGACAGCACACCCACCTAAATAGGCATGCAACGCCGCTGATGTATATCAACTTATGTTGTAGGAGTGATGTTGACAAGTATGGCCAACTATAAAGATGATACTATAGTTAACTATAGAGCACAAATTTTGAGCATCTCTCAGATCATTACGATAAAGGGGAAGGAGAGAAAATATTTTCTTTCGAAGAAAATATTTTCTCTCCTTCCCCTTGAAGGTCCAAACAAACAACAACAAAAAAAAAAAAAAAAAAAAAAAGAATGAAAATAGAAATGCAAAATACACATTCAAGTTTCTTTGAGATATTTTATGAATAAACTATTTTTTTTTACACTTAAATGGAATAATTACAACACAAAGAGAAATAATTAAATAACAGGGTTAATTGTTTCAATATTTTGTCTGTCATAGACCTCTTCAGGAATACAATGTTAAAATTGTAATAACACACACAAAAATACACGTGAAACAAATGGAAGAAATGAGATTAGAATAAATTCCGACTAAAGTCCTGTGAGAGATGAAGATGTTAGGCAGGAGGCTTAAGAATTAAAGTTTACCAAATTTTGGCAAATTAAATACAACAAATCGCCACTACTCATGCTAAATTATCTACTATTAATACATTTGTTAGCTCTCTTCAAGTTGAACTCTCCTCTGTTCTCAAACCTGAACTATGGAGTATTCTGTTTGATATTTCTCAGAAATCTATTGTAATTTTTGTAGTTCTTAACAGCCACTACAAGTTGTCATTAACATATCATCAAAAAGATGCAACAAAATGATGTTAGTGTGCTTAACTGAAAATATCTTACTCCAGCTTACCTCAGTCCTGAAGATATTTTCAGGCACAAACTTTGTTTGCTTACAGGATTAAACTAAATTTACTATAGTCTAACCAAGGGAAAAATAAACTTCCAACAGCTTTCTCTAAATCCAGAGTAATTCAATAATAAGGTGGTACACCTATTGGCAACTGGTATAGGTAAATATGACCTCTCCTATTGCTTCTGCCTTAGTATCTCCACGTTTGGGTCTGCCTCCTACCGACGAGACCTCAATAAAGGTCGAAACCGATATGGGTAGTGGCCCTTCCTTAATGCATAGCAGTATACATGTCTGCAAGGAAATATGCTTTGCATTATGGGAGATACTGAGACAAGGAGTGATGAGAGCTTGGTCCACCTTTGCTCAGAGTTGCCTGGTGTTACACCACCTTACCTCAGTCCTGAAGATATTTTCAGGTGCAAACTTTGTTTGCTTACACTTGGATAAAGGATTGACTAAATTTATTATCGTGAATGTATTTTCTTTTTATCTTAGTATCTGTGCATTGAACTATAAATGTAGATCTATCGCGATAATTTTTTCCACCATGCTGCAAAGCTGTGTTTTGTTTAATGAAACTGTTTTTTGTATTTCACTCATCAATGAAGTTATTATATGTGAGACAAAGGGAAAATTTTGGCAGTTATGTGTCAGTATAAATTCTTATATTGCATTTGAAAACAAAGTTTCAAAAAATTAGTAAATATTATTCTCAGAATGAAAATTGATATGTTTGTAGTAAAAATGTTTTTCTCGTTGCTTGAGTTAAAAATAGTAGGTAATAATACATCTAGAATCTCCACTGTGCCAGATATTTGTTCAGTAGTGTGTGTTGGATTATTCATTTTCTTGAGGCTTTATACTTTACTCAGAGAGCTTACTGCAACAGGGTCCCTTTCAGTATTGCATTGCAAATTCTTATGCCTTATTGATTTACTCTGCTCTTCCAAATGTTTTTTTTTGATGTATTTTTAATTTTTTTTAATAATGTATATAATGTATTTATTCGTGTTCATGTACTTTAAGGCTATTTTGGTACATGATATTGAAATCATTAATAATCTTCTTATGATTTTACTTTTATATTCATTCATGTCTTGTTACATAGTGTTTTTGCCATTAAAGATAAACTTTTTTTCTTACAGGATAGATGATATGAAACAAGAAGTGTTGGAATTAGACAGACAGTTAGCTGAAGCAGAAGAAAATAATGCCAATTTTCAGGTTGCATATTTTTATTGTTTAATTTTCTTCTTACTACTTTTAATTTCCCGATATGCTGCTTTTAAAAATTTTTTTTAAAGTTTAACCAAATATATGATAATCCTTACTTTTTTGATATGCAAAATCAAATTTTTTCACTGAGAAAGTGTATCTTCTAAATTTCATCATTATATTGTTGCATGTTTCTCTTTTAATTAAAATATTACAGTATTAAATCAACATTTTGTAAATAAAAACTCTTAGTTATATGGGTGTATTTGATATTTTACTTATTTCATACTGAAATTATTTATTTATTTATTTATTATTACGTGACACCTCCAGGGAGTCCAAAGACTCATCGAGGGAGGACACCTACTCCACAGCTGTCTCCAGTACTCATTCCAACTATAACTAATCACAACTACACCAACTCCATCTACCGCCTGCCATCACTAGTATTTTCACAGGCAATCACAAATATCCATTTCCATGGTGGGATTCAAACCCGCATCCTTTTGGCTGGAGAGTGGATATGCTAACCACTTGGCCAACCAGGCCGGCAAAAAAATAGGTGATCCCCTGGACCACTCCCTACGAGTGACTGAAAAGATTGTCAACTCAGCTTTGGTTCCACTCAGTGACATGCTCACCCCCACCACTGAGCAGAACCACTCATATTCCAGGGATAAGCATCCACCGACAAGTCCCCTCACGGCCACGCCAGAAAACTGTCTCCTTGGAGACTCAAAATGCTCTCTAAAGGCAAACCCTTCGAAATCAACTCTCCTCACTGGGAACCAGATTTGGAAGAAACTTAAGAGAGCAAAAACTCTCAGTGAATGATTCATTCAAAGTCAGAATGAGATGGGCATTAGATTAGCAATTCTTTTGCATACAGTGGACTGCTGTCTGTCTCATCGCAATTAAAAGCTTTCTGCGGCAGGTAACACTCGGAAACCATGAGCTTCTGAAACTCGGCAACGAACGCCACAGCTGCCTTTGCATCCGAACTTGCAGCCTCTCCGTGCCTCACAACAGTATGGATGCATGCCACTTCTTTCAACCCTTTTCTTCATTGGGGCCATTGTCATAGTACAGTTAATAAAGAATGGTCATTACATTTGGATACAAAATAAAAAAAATGATTTACGCACACACACATGGTCACAATGCTAGCACGAATGTTGACTATGAATGAGGTATGCCGATTGAGACCGTGCATGCGAAAAGATTACCCACAATCCCGAGCGGCTTGTGATCATGTGACTCTCGGCAGACAAAGCGTATAGGTAATACAGTACTTGTATTGCGAGACGTCGCTCGTTTATCAAGTTAAAATTTATTAAAAATTTTTGCTCGTCTTGCGAAACACTCGCAGACCAAGTTACTCTCAATCCAAGGTACCACTGTACTTTAATGTGTTCAGTCATTAAACATAATATGCAAAACTGTTCACTTCATAAAACAAAGTGCCTATAGATAATTTAATCAGATGAATTTTCTTGATAAACAAATATAAATGTGACCTAATATCAAGATGAGCAGTTTGTTTCAGTTTCTCCCTTTCCTCTCTAACCATGGCCTTTTGGTTATTTATGAGAGGTTAGGAACATATCTATTAAAAGCAACAGTAACAAATTCAGAAATCTGAGAGCTGCACATCATATGTTTATTGTATTGTATTAATAAAAAAATAAAACTAATGCGATAGATATATTCAAATGAATCTAATTATTACTGCATAGAGGAAAAAGTCCTTTAAACCTGCTGCATTATCTTACTACCTTGCTTATTAAAGGCCGAAATGGCTTGAAAACTTTGTACAGCCAGGTTTTCTGAATTCACTAATCCTTAGCCTACATCAGGCCTGCACAACTTGATTTTTTTTTGAGGGCCAAACCCAACTTGGATTACCTGATCAAGGGCCAGATCACTTCAGACCTTGAATCTTAGACTAGTTTACTGCAGCTAAACTTAAGTAAATTTGTTAGTAGGTCTACAGTAAATACTAATTAATATGCATATTTAAATTTTTTAGAGAGTTACAATTAAAATTATAATCAAAATTATTTACAAACAGATATAGTTGCAAAATTTCTCAATAAAAACCACTTAAACATAAACACAAAATTTACTAATAATTTCACTGAGAATATCGCACTTATTCTCAGTGAAATATCAGTGACTGAATGTCACATTGTGACACATTGCATTTCTTTATTGCCACTATTTTATCAAAGTTTGGTGTCATGTTTGAAGTGGCCATTCTTAATATGGCCTCTAAATTGATATGACTTAAAGATGAACACTGTTTGATTTTGTTCAAGTTCATGACCAAAAATATTTGTTCACAAGTATATGTGCTCCCAAACATACAAAATACCTGGTAGGCAGTATCCAACAAACTTTTAAATTATCCTGATCCAAAATAGAATAAAACTGTTGTAAAGTACTCTCCCTATGCTTGACCCGATAGTTTTCAGAACACTGGAGATCAATAACTTCCACCTGGAGTTTGAAAGGTAGATTTCCTGTTTCGACAGAAAATGGATCCTTAATCACTTTTATGCGGATTTCATCTTCGTTATCCAATGGCATTCTTTTCTGAAACTCCTCACTTAGAAGTGATATGTGCTTCTTATATTTTCCACCCACCATTGAATGATATTCTGATGGAATATTCTGTCGACAAGTTAAGAAATGTGACATATCCCCCTTAGCAAGTTGATTTTCAAACAAACTTAGTTTCATTTTTAATGCCTTTATAGGAGACATTAACTGAAAAACAAACTTATTTTTTCCTTGAAGATGTAAGTTAAGGTCATTCAAGTGACCTAAAATGTCTCACAAGTAAAATAAATCTTGATTCCATTCTTCATCCATTATTTCTGAGAATTTTTCCATATCTTCTTGAGATTCCAAAAATTCAACTCGTTCATTTTTTAGAGTGACAAAACTTTACCACGGCTCAACCACCGTACATCAGTGGGGTATGGTAGATCCCCATACTCTGTATCATTTTCTTTTGGAAATGCCTGAAACATTCTGTGTTTCAAACCCCGAGCTCGAATATAGTTGACCAGAGCAAATACTACTTTAATCACATGATCAAACTGCAAAACCTTTGAACATAACACCTGCTGATGAATTAGGCAGTGAAATTTTGTCAGTGGTTTACCTGCATACTGTTCAATAAATGTTACAGCACCAACATTTTTTTTCACACATAGATGGGGCACCATCAGTGCAAACTGCTACTAAATTCTTAAAATTTAAGGATAGTTTTTCGGTTACACACACCTTTACATTTTCTGCGATTTCCTTTCCTGTTCTTCCTTTCATTGAACACAAACCAGCAAGCTCCTCTGTCACCTCAAAATTCTTATTAACGCCTCTTACATATATTAAAAGCTGTGCAGTATCTTTCACGTCAGTACTTTCATCCGTAGCAAGAGACAAATTCACTATTAGCTGATTTTTGCAGGTTATCTTTAAGATCCTCGGCAACATCAGCCACCCTGCGCTGAACAGTCATACGGAATAAACCGATATTTTCAAAATTATTTTTCTTATCAGCACACAGTTCAGAAACGGCAATCATCAGACACTTTTTTTAATCAACTCTCCCTTAGTAAATGACTTGCAAGCACAAACTATTTCTTGTGATATTTTTAAGCTTACCTTTGTGGCAACTTCATTTGCAGATGTCACTTTTTTAAAGGCTTGTTGCTCACTGCAGACTTTCAATAACTTTGCTGCTTTTATTTGTTTTTCACTTGCATCTAACTTGCCAAGGTTAGGATATTTTGTTTCAAAATGATTCTGGATTGTACTCTTTCGGCACAGCAATAGATTCCCGCAAACAATGCACACTAATGTGTCCTTAAACAACTTATAAAAATATTTGTTTGTCCACTCATGGTTAAATGCTCGATGTTCCGAATCTATTTTATGCTTTTTAATTTAGCTTATTGTGTTGAGATTGACAATATTAATTACAAAAAACTAATGATGAAAAACTCGCAATAATGAGTTTTCAAGTCATTATCATGGAGATGTAACTTTGAATTTCCCGTCAGCGACACTAGCTCTAACAAAACCTCGAAGCGATTGTAATAATTTGTTATTAAATACGACAGTGGGAATAACTGCAAATGTAATTTATTGTCAAGTTGAAAGAAACATGATTGTGACATTAATCGCATGAACATAAACATGCTGAGTCCTAGTAAAAATTTAATTCAAATCTAAGTTCCTATTCCCTGTATGATTAATTAATTTCAATCAGGCAGACGGGCCAAAATAAATAGCATTGCGGCCCATGGGCTGTATGTTGTGCAGGCCTGGCCTACACAGTACTGGTTGTATTATAAGATATACAATAATTCTTTGAAGAAATAGCATGAATAAAAATATAATAAACAAATAGTCTTTATAAAATGACTGCTCCCATCCTCCTTACTTGCAGCAAAAATATGTGAATAATGAAACATAATTCCAGGAATGGCTCAAAAATTTTGTGTTCAAAATGTACTGCATTTGATTTCTTGTAATTAATACAATGATATTTTTATTAGACAAGACCAGCCCATATCCAAAAACTGACTCTTGCCAGTGTGAACAGTGCACATCATGATAGAAGAATACTGCAATTAAGAAATCTTACTTATTTATTCATGTGGTGGTTCCCCCCTTTCCTAAACTGTCCCTTAGGAACAGATTGAGCCCTCCTAATGAAGGATTAAATATGCATTTTATGACTATATACCTGTGTGTGTGTGTGTGTGTGTGTGTGTGTGTGTGTGTGTGTGTGTGTGTGTGTGTGTGTTCACGGGCCAGCTTGTCTGTTCTGAGGGATGAAAAACCTGATTTGCTAGGTGAAAAACCTAC